>NC_021163.2:26664263-26675869 GCF_000331145.2 Cicer arietinum | reverse complement strand
AATCTAAAACCAAATTCTTGGTGCAAGAGATTTGTAATTGTTTGGCAATCTCCTCAAACTTTTCCTTCCTTTTAGGTGTTGCAGTCCAATATGCAACACTATCTCGAATCCTCTCCACTCCATCTTTCACAACTTCTAACCCATCTTTTACTATCAAATTAAGTATGTGCGCACAACAACGCATGTGAAGTAAGGCCCCATCTTTTAACAATGTATTCAATTGCAACTTATCCTTAACTTTTTCAATCATTGCATCATTAGTGCTAAAATTATCTAAAGTGATAGTGGACAATTTTGTATCAATATTCCAATCCATCAAACATTCAACCAATGCATTACAAAGTCTTTCACTTGTATGAGAGGCAGGAACATAAATAAACCTAATATAAGAAGATTCACATTCAATGACTAATATAAATAATATTCAATCAAACTAGTATTATAAGAAATTATAATTACCTCAAAATTTGACTTTGTAGATTCCAATTTTCATCAATGTAATGAGCAGTGACAGCTATATACACTTTTTTAGCGGTAAGAAATGTTTGTCCGTTATTATGTCTCATGGTAGACAAACGTGGAGTACATATTTTCATATGTCTGCGCAAGTGTGAGGTCCCGTCTCTTGCTCTCCCACCAAGCAATTTCTTGCAATAATTACATTTAGCTTTTTCTTTTCCATCAACTTTGACCTTTGTAAAATGATCCCACACAATACTTTTAAGTCTATTGTTACGATCTTCAGGTATTTCATCTGTCATATTATCATTTGTCTCATCGTGTGGTGTTAGCACAGTTTCATTTGGTGTAGAAATATTAACTAACGGATTACAACTTTCATTCATAGTTGGTTGATGTGAACTTTCTTCTGAAGTAAGTTGACATGGTAGTGGTTGAGATGATGTGCCTTCAATTTCCATTTATATATTCTGTAAAGTTGCACATAAAAACAAGTTAAGTTCATAAATAAGTTATGCACTCACTCACACACATATATTTCTTAAAAAATTAAACTATTACATTTTTACATTAGTTTTGGATAAACAAACATAACTTCGTAATTATTGCTGAAGAACGGAACCATAATTTTCATGGGTGTGATTAGTAATGCATATTCAAATATATCTTCTTGAATGTACTTATTATTGCTGAAGAACGGAACCATAATTTTCATGTAGTCATACATACTATCTAACTAGCAGCATCGACACATGAAAATCTAGATCTTCAGAAAAACTATCTATGCTCAATAAAAAATAATAAGAACCAATGTTGTGTCTCAAATTATAATATCTCACCCTAAAAATGGTCAACAACTAGTGCCACAAACAAACATCCTAATCAACATCAATCCAAAGCAGATCTTAATCAAAATCACATTCATAATTAACAAGAAAGGCACAACACTGTAATTGATCACAATCAAAAGAGTCAATACACTAACTCAAACAAAACAAGCCTAATCAACAAAACTATATAACATAACAAACAAAACAAAAAAGAAACTGAAAAACAAAAAGCTAGAAGGTTAAGACGTCGCAAAGGAAAGTGGTTGTTATAGATTTCTTAGCAAAGGAATTAGCTATAAGGAAAGGGACATTGATTCTTATTTGTTCTAAGAAGCAACAGAGATAGGTTAGAACAATGAGAGAACAACGAAGAGTGAGTGAATTTGAATTGATGACAGAAACAAAGTTGAAAATTGAAAAGTGAGAAAGAAAATGAATTTGCCAAAATTTAAAGGAGAAGCTCAACGAAACCGAATTAAAAATCAAACAAAAAAAATTGTAAACGAAAATGCATCAAAATGTAGAAAATTTGAAAACGAACCTTAAAATTATAGCGGCGAAGAGAATAAGAGGCGACACACCAAGGATGACGAAGACAGCGCACGGAGAGGAGGGAGGACGGTCGGGACAGAAAAAGTGAGGGTGGAGGTGGACGACGGTGGTTGCAAGCCAGGAAAAAGAAGGAAGATTGATAAAATTAGGGTTTTGTTACTATTTTAAGAGATATAAGGGTATTTAAGTAATTGTATTTATGTCGGGTGGGTGCGGGGCAGATTTGATGAAATCCGCCCCCGCACCCGCCCGTAACTTTGAAAAACGGGGAAAATCCGCACCCGTACCCGCATCCATTAAAAATGATTTTTCCCCATTAAATACGAGCGGATGCGGGGTGGGTTCGGGTTCAAATGCCATGCCTACTATTAAGACCTCTTTGACAATTATCGTACCATTCTTTGTCTCCATCATGATTGTGCCTTTACCTTTCGATGTTACGATTGAACCATTTTCGATTCAAACTTTTATTTGACGAGGTCATCAATATCCTTAAAGATGCTTTCATCTTTGGCCATATGATTTCTAGACCCGTTATCCAAGTACCAATTTCTATCAATTCATCAAAAGAATATTAGGTAGCATACATATGATGTTGCTCATCGTCATGTTGAGGTTGTGCACCACCATGTTATTCAACAAAATTTTCTAGATGCTTATTTTTACCGTAGCAATTTTTCTCCTAGTGTCTAAATTATTGTAGTGTCGACATTGTGGCTTTCCACAATATTAACAATCTTTCTCAATTTGATTGTTCCATTTTTAAATGTCGCATAGAGGATACTCATCTTGATAATTTATCGAGCAATTTCTCCATTAGTTTCTTTTCTTCCATAGCCTTTATTTTGAGACCAAAATTTGAGCTTTGATTGAAATGGATGGCTACTTAATCTTTCACATGCGTCTTCATTATGCCTACTCAATCTTTACCCATAAGCTTCAAGAAATCCAACTAGTTCAAACACAAACAAAGTAGATAAATCATAGATCTTTGGAATGCTTAATTGTAGTCACGATTACGTCATACTTATGAGGAATAGAAATTAGAATTTTCTCAACAATTCTTTTTTCAAGATTATTATTCTAATTAGTTCTCGTTTGACTTACTAGTTCTTTTATCTTAAATAATACTCATTTACGAATGAGACTCCATTTTTATTAATTCAAACTCATGGTTTAGAGTTTGAAGTTTAATGACATGTTCCTTGTCACTTCCTTGAAACTTCTCCTGTAGTGTACTTGATATGGATTTGAGTGCTTCCGCATGAGATTGACGATCTAACCAAGTGATTTCTTCAAATAAAGTGACAAAATAAAAGGGAAAGTAGAGAAATAAATATGGATTAGGTTGAGAAGATGAAGAAGGCGTCACAATCAAGGATGATTGATAAGTCAATGAGGAATAGCTACAATGGTAATAAAGCAATTGATAAGATTCAAGCAAGTTGTAATCCAAGAACTTAAAGAGGAGATCTATCTCTCCTACAATTCTCATTAGAGAAATTTTAATTCATTCCAAACTTCTCCAAAATGAAACTCTTACGAAGTATATAAATAAAGATTTACCCTATTTTTAAAATGGACCAAAAGACAATTGTCTAGACTCATATTTAGCTTACACCACTTAACTAAAATTATTACAATTCAAATTAAACACACAGCAAAATTAAAAACTATTATAATGTCTTTACTTAAAATATTCTTTGTTTTTCCTCCGAATGAGCTCATTTTAGGTCCTTATCATTCCTTCATTCTTAGAAAAAATTTGACCTCAAATTTAGCTCAATCATAACCTACAAGAAGAAAAACACAAGTCAAAGACATGAAGAACAATGTTAACGCTACCACTGGGATGAAATAGAAATTGTGAAAAACCACCAAATGTGTAAAGCAGGTGAAACACAATTCTACGTTTTGCATTCAACAATCCAACATATTCATTATCAATATAAGGAGTTTTCAAGATGGAGATAAAATTATACCTCTTGAAATTGACATTCCAATGTTACCTTCTTCATATTGGAATTGATGACAGACAAGAAGTTAATTTGTATTTCCAAATGCTTCAAAGCAAGACATGTCCCTCAAATAAATTAGGAGTATCATATGTAAGTTTAAAAGATTTGACAATAACATAAATACTAAGGAGAGGTGTAGTACATGCAAACATTTATCCTTCATAGAAAATCTCAAAATACTAACTTTATTTTTAACCCAATAGTAAGTATTCAACTTAACAAACAAATGTTTCTTAAGAATCCCAACACATTCTTCAAAAAAAAAAAATCATGAACCATATTAACTTAAGAAAGCACAACAACACATTTATCAAGAAAATCATTAAAGTATTGACTCATAATTCTCAAATCAAGTTTAGAAAAATAATATGGATTAAATACTTGATGCGTCAGGGTCTCAACTTTCAAATGAGGCTTATGGATATAACACAAGTTAGACATTTTAACTTGAATATTTGCAAACCTATCAAACATAGGAGAAAGAAACTTATCAAACAATTTAAAAAAAACAAGAATTAAAGTAGTAGAAGAATTAAAGTTGATACGATTCAAACCAATATTTTCCTTGCAACCATCCTTTTTAGAAACCCTTGGTCAATCACCTTTAACTTCAATGGATTGTGGGCATTCCTCTTTTGGAGATCTATCTTCAAGCTTTTGAACATAAGAATCAACAAAGTTAGGCAAATAGTTAGACTTAATTTCTTACTCTTTTCCACTCAAATTTTGTTCCATTTCATCTTTCTTTTCTTTAGTTTTCACTTACTCTCTCAAGACTAAGTTATTTTTTTCCTCTTTCTTTTCTTTTCTTTGATTTTCTCTTTCTTTCTCAAGGCTAGTTTCTCTACTTTTCTTGCCTATTTTGTATATTCATTATCATAAAGATATTTCACATACTCCGGAACCATTACAAAATTTCTAATATATTCTTCATATGATATGCTTTACTTTTTTTCTCGATCCTCCTTTTTATATTATTTATGTCTTTTTTTTTTTTGCATACCTTGTATCATTCCTCTCAAATTCTCTAAGTCTCTTTACTTTTTCTCTATTTCTCCTTACATACATCATTTCCTCCTCACCATAATCTCTATATCTTCTTTCATTTTCTCTGTTTCTCCTTTCATACATCTTTTACTCTTCATCACAAGCTTCACATTGTCTTTCTTTTTCTCTAAATCTCCTCTCATACTTCATTTCCTTCTCATTATAACTTTTATATCTTCTATATCTTATTTCTTTCTCAATTTCAAACCATAATGAGATCTCCTATCTCTTTGATTCACAAACTCTTCTCTCAAGGCATTCATTTGAGCATTCAACATTTTTGTAAAGTGGCCCATAAGATAAGTGATTATAGGAGAAATGAGCTTTAGTTCACTCCCTCTCATGATTTCAGAAACAAAAAATCAACGAGTACCACAATATTCAAGCAAATAACAAGAACAAATTAAGAAGATAAAAATATAGCCCTCGCCACTCACTAAGTGTTTACACTCAACAAATATATCACTCTTTTATATCACCCAATGATAGATTTTTTTCAATGATGTGTACTCTTGTTTTTTTCCACTCAAACTTCTCTTTCAAGTTCTTAAAAAGAACCCAAAAAAGAATTCAAATCAAAGAATCGATATAAAACATGACAAGTCCCAAAAAGCTATCAACACAACAGTTTCAAGAAGAAAAACTCTAAGACAAAACTAAGAGAATTTAAAATGATAAAAAAGAAAAACTAAGTAAATGAAGACATACTCAAGTAGATTATCAAAGAAATAAGAAAGATTAGAATTAAATGACTAAGTGATCCAAATATGTTGGAGGTAAGATACCAAAATCAAACTTACAATGCCTAAAAAAAGTAACTAGAATGCAAAAAATGTTTGATGTTTCATTAAGAAAAATTATGGGTTTTTTTTTTTGCAAAATGACTTTATGTTGAAAATGTTTCTGTGCATAATCACTTTTTTGCATCACTTCTATTTTCAGATTTTTCTCTATATATTTAAATTCCTCTCATTTTTATGATCAATGTAGGCTTCTGAACTTCCAAAGTCGAACATGTATGGAAGAAGTATCAAAAATAAATTTGCAAGTAAAATTTTGGATCAAACAATTACAAGTGAAGAATCTGATGAAACTAAATCCATACTTTTTTTTCTTCTAAAAAACAACAACTAAGGACTTGAAATTTCACCAAAGTAACAACAAGTAATCATCAAACTAAACCATCTTACACATATTATAACACTTATAATCAACTAAAGATTATACAAAAACAAGGATCAAATTTTAAGAAATTAACCTAAAGTTTCAAATTTTCGAACAACTTCAAGAATATCAAAAACTTAAAACAGAAATTAAGAAAAAAAATATTACCACTTGGTAACAATCTCTAAATACCAAATGATATGGATTTGAGCGATTCCAATGAGATTGAAGATCTAACCAATTGATTTTTTTTCAAATAAAGTGACAAACAAAATAAAAGGAAAAATAAAGAAACAATATGGATTAGGTTGAGAAGATGAAGAATGCGCCACAATCAAGGATGATTGATAAGTCAATGTGGAATCACCACAAAGGTAAGGAAGCAATTGATAATATTCAAGCAAGTTGTAATCCAAGAATTTGTAGAAGAGATCTAGCTCACCCACAATTCTCATTAGTGAAATTCTAATTCATATCCAAACTTCTTAAAAATGAGACTCTTACTAGGTATTAAAAGAATGATTTCCTTATTCCTAAAATGGACCAAAAGAATTCTCAAGACCCATATTGAGCTTACACTAGTTAACTAAAATTATTACAATTCAAATTAAATACAAATAAAATTAAAAACTATTATAAAGTCTTGACTTGAAATGTTCTTTGTTTTTCATCCTAATTATCTTATTTTAGGTCCTCTTCAGTACATTGGGCATCTTTGGCATTGGTAGCTTCTATTATTCTTGGAAATATATTGTTGGTTATTGTTTGTTGTTAAAAGAATAACGTTTTTGAATCTTTACGTCTATTTTCCTTCAACTTTTTTTCTAAGTTACATCGAAAGTTGATGTTTCTACATGAATAGTAAATGGTGCATCTACAAAATCCCACAAATCTTAAGAGAAAAAACATGGACGAAAACTAAATTCTGGTAAATTGGGGGTTGCTGCATGGACTTGGATACCATTGAGGGCCCCATAAATCTTAAGAGAAAAAACATGTGAAAACTAATTTCTGATAAATTGAGGGTTGCTGCATGGACTTGGATACCATTGAGTGCATTTTTACCTGATGGATAAGCACTCACTATGGTGGCCACATTAGGAAATACTAGCAAAGTGTTTGGTTGAGCTTTCTCCCTTCCATGATTCTAACCATATATAACTCCATATTGTTAAGTTGTTGCATGTCTCGAAGTAGACCTTCTAAATTGTTCAAATTTTAGATTATTTGGCTCTTTCATCCTAAATATAAACTTGTTTACACCTAAAAATAATCCAAGTAGTTAGTCAAGAATGGTCATCAAGCGAGTTAAGGATGATTCAATGCCTAATTAGTCAATTAACATAAACATAGACAAAAAAGGTTAGTCGATTCTTTCTTAGTTGCTAAGAGTTTCACCATCGTAGTATGAATGTAAACACTAACCAAAGTCACATGGATCATACAATTCATCCTCTAAGTCTCATATCCTTGTTTATAGCTAAAAATATATAGGAGCGTGTGAATTTAGTGTTAGAAAATGTTGCAAAATCATGTTTTCACACACTATACCCATAAGTTAAGCTGAATACCGGAAGTTAGACTTGAGTCTTTGTAGGCCACATTTCATTACCAATAGGATTATGTACTCTATCATTATGTCAATAAATATTAGTTGTGTATTTCATTTGTGATACACACAATCAATCAAACAAGTTATTTTCCTTTTACTTTTATTAGTAGTCCTAAAAAATCCATAACACCATCTTTAACAATATATAATTCCAACAAAACAATTAATTAACTCATTGCAAAAGTTTCTACAATTTATTATTGTTTAACTTAACATTAAGCAAATAATTGGTTGATTAGCCATTGTCACTTGCTCAACAATAGTTTAAACAACAATAAACGTATTACAATTAATTTCACAATCATTTTAACGAGGACTTAAATATCGAAAATATCGACGCACTCCTATATTTAATCTCTATTAAAACTCTCGAAGCAAACAACACATTAATTTAAGTAGAGATTAAAATACAAAGAATGTTATCATATCTTCATGTTTCAGTTCCATTAAAACTGTAAACAACAATAATTAAAAATAAAAAAATTGACCATATTGTTGTAGCCTTGTAGGTTTATGCTTTTGATAATAGCAACAAACAATAATCCAGTATATAAAAATCATCACGCTATAAGAAATTCAATAAATACAATATTAATTTTTCACTAAATAAATACAACACTATTAAACAATAGAAAAGTAAACAAATTACAACTCTACCAATTAGAAAAAGATAAAAATAAAATTTATTTATGAAAAACATTACTCCTTCTTCTCAAAATAATTGAGCTATTTGATTATTAATTAACACATGTTAAAAAAATGTATAAACAAAACACAAATAATATTAATTTTACCAAATTATTCTTGCTAGATATTGATGCATTATTAATGTCATAAATATATAATAAAAAAATATTATATTGGAAATGATATAGATAGTAAATTGAAAAGAAGTATATTGAAAATGGAAATGATTAATTATTTTGGAACAAATTATTTTACAAATAGATCAATTATTTTAAGATGGATAAAGTATTAATTAATCATAAAATATATTGCAAAGAAATAAATAAACCATCAGTCAAACACTTTAAATTATTACTCTAAAAAAAAATATAAGCAAAAAGTATATTTAAAAATTTGATATATCTATTTTAATTTTTAATTAAATATATTAATGTTTTTAATACCATTTTTATTTATCTTTTATTTTCGAGAAGATACACTCAACATTCATGTAAAAAATTTAAACACCCATAAAAAAACGTGACAAACACCAGGACTTACAACCTTGATGAACAATTCATGTTTTTATACAAATAAATATGATACCCTTTATCTAAAAGATGGATAAATAACAAAAAAAATGTGAAAACTAAAATACATTTTAAAAAAATTTCACAAAATAAAATTTTTATTAAACTTTTTAAAAGGATACCACAACTAAATCTCATTCTATCCATTTATTCACGATAATAAAACTATTTTATAAAAAAGTTATAATTCATGTCACATAGTCGGAGCTTAACACAAGAATTTATTTAAAAACTTTAAGATTGGATCTCGCTGAATCGTGTACTACTTTTTATTTTGTGAAACTGGAATTTGAGTTTTTTTCTTTTTAAATTTATATTGTAAAACTTGATTTTTATTTTTCAAAACTTAATTATTTTAAAAAATCATACATTTAAAAAACTCAAATTTTAACTTTTCAAATTTCTCTTTTAAAGAAAACTTAAAATTTAATACCCAAAATATTAAGAGCGTAAAAAATGCAAATAGAAAAAAAAAAATTAGCAAAAGCTATCTAACCTACTTGATCCTTTACATAAATCAATATAATTAAGTATCTATATCCTATTTATATCGGGGGTTTTGTACTGTAGACCCCCACCATTTTACCTTCCACCCCCCAAATTTTTTTAAAGACAATTTTGTCTTTGTTTAATTTGTATAAAATCATGGAAAATTTTACCATTTTAGTTTTCCATCTCTACTTTCGAAAATTATAAAAAATTTCTTAACTTTCAAAAATTTCAAACTTTCGAAATAATACCAAATAAGTATTTTGATTTATTCGAAAATTTTGTGAAATTGAAAACTTTCGAAATGTAATTATGCAGAAAAAATTACTAACTTCGAAACTTTGGAAATATACCAAACTTTCGAAATAAAATATTCCAGAAATTTTTGAAATTTTGGATGAATATGAAATTTTCGAAGTGTATTTTTCCAGAAAGCTTCGAAAGTTTAGATGAAATTGAAACTTCCGAAACACATATACTTCAAAAATTTCAAACTTTCAAAAGTTTCAGAAGTTTCAAAACTTTCAAATTTTTTTAAAAAATTACTTAAACTTCCGAAATTAGATATCAAATTTATTACCATTAATTTATTACTATAAATGTATTACTATTTATTACTAATAAAAAAATTTACATTTCGAACTTTTCCCATCAATCAAAACTTTCGAAAGTGACTTGTTTCAAAAATATGAAACTTTCGAAATTGTTGCATTTTGAATATTTGCAAATGTTCGAATATTTCAAGTTCAACAATAGTTTCGAAGGTTTTTATGAATTCTGGAAAAAACTTGTTTCGAAGATTTAGAATTCATTCAAACTTTCCAAATTTTGTATCAATTCTGGAAAACCGTGTTTCGAATATTTTAAATTTATCCAAATTTTTGAAATCCTCTGAAAATTAAAGTTTCAAAACTTTCATGTTTAACCAAAGTTTTGAAAATGTCAATAAATCTTACTTTTTAATATTTCGAATGTTTAAAATTGTTGATTCATATGGTATACTTTGTAACTTTCGAAGGGGGTGTGTAGAATGGAGTGGTAAATTTTTTTTTTTTTATTGTTTTATCTAATTATAAGAAAGGGCAATATAATCTTTTCCATTGGAACGGGGGTTGGAAGGAATAGGTAGGGGTGTACGGTACAAAACTCTTATATTAGTGACAAAATCCGTCAAGTTAAACTGGATTAAGAATTGTACGGAAAAAGACATAAACTTGATCAAGAAAAGAACTGGGCCCATTAAATTTAAATGGATAATATTCAGAAAAAAAAAATTAATGGATGTATTCATTGATGATTTCTACATACACCCTTTTTTCTACTCTCACATCCTCTCCTTTTTTTCTTTTTTAATTTTTTTTGCATTTATATCAAACCCCACATAGCCCCATTCTCCTTGAACCATTTGTCTGTTGCCCACACATAGGGTCACCATCTAGCATCGTTAGAAAAATTCGAATTGGTGTATTTGACAATTTAGGGAGTCATTATACTATTTCCCTTAAAGACATTTTTGTTAATTCATGAATCAAATAAACAGAAATTTTGTAATGAAAAGAACAAAATTTAGATTTTTAAGAAATTAAACTCACAAATTTTAAAAGAATATTTTTATATTTGAATTCTTAACAAGCGTATTATCATTTTTAAACTTTTGAAAATAATCAATAAAAATAATTTAATTGTTATTCTAAAATAAATTTATTTGAATAAATAACAAAATAAATTTTAGAAAATAATCATTATCTTTTAAAAAAATATTTGTTGATTTTATTATATCTTAGTTTTGAAATACTTTTATATGGAATCTCAAAAAGAGAGTAGGAGGAGTTTGATCAAATTATATTGTAATATTTTTGTATATTTAGATTTATAAGCTAATTATTATTAACCAACATCTTTTTATTATAAGTTTATTATGTAAGCTTTGAATAAATTACTCGATTTTGACCCTTCAAAACAATGTGCTACCTTTCCTAAAAATAAACAATGTGCGGCCTTTAATAAACAATAAAATTTACAAGAATTATAAATACTATAAAGCAAAAAAAAGATTGTGACAGTAAAAAAGGATATTTGTGACGGTTGTATCTGCCACAATTGAACATTTCTAATGGTTTTTCAACTGATATAGATTTGTATTTCGAGAGCTTATTTTGCAATGGTTCTAAAAATCGGC
>NC_021163.2:26646995-26664198 GCF_000331145.2 Cicer arietinum | reverse complement strand
CACCTCCAAGTAGTATTTACGACAGAGTTTGAGTGAGTTTATAACGGGACAGTGAAAGGGCAAACACATGGTAAAAGGGCTTTAGATAAATGAGGCTGCGGTTGAGAAAAAATATCATATTATCTATTGCAATTAGAAAATTATTTGATAATTTTCTTGTAGTGAATTTAAAAAGATAATAAAGATAAAGTATTATAATTAATTTACATAGACTATTATAATTAAACATAAAAAATATAGGCTCATCCATGAGGACATTGTAACCTCTAAGCTATTTTATTAGACTTCTATTAACCTGAATGGACGATGTCACTAATGATACACATTCTTATCAAATTCATAATTTGCACAAAATCATAATATCTTCATCATGCAGCGCACATAGTTTCAATTGAATGAGTCAAAAGCATTTAAAAGTCAACTTGAAGATAGCACAAGGCTTATTTTTCTACAAACATCACCTAGCCATCTAGAATATATCTCTACTTCAAAAATTGTGTGATTATTAGAAATAATAACCAATTTCATCACATCTGAATCTGATAATATTTTGTAGTGGTCGCCTATCAAAAAAAATCTATATAGACTATATTCCTCTAATTGCACATGATTTTTTATCTTTGAAACAAAACAATGAAAGATATGGATAACAACCTCATCAAAATTTCCATTTATTTGAAATTCATTTACAATATTAATATTGTAAACTTCATCTTTTACTAGCAACCAAAGATTGATCAACTACTTGATATAATTTTTTTTATATTTTTATAAATAAATAAAAAATATAATTTTTTTGATATTTTTATAAATAAAATGTAAATTGTCAGATACACGCCCGATTAAAGGTGAAGAAAACCGTATATTTCATTGAATATTTACAATAGAATGGACGTTAATTTAAACCAAATATCAACTACTTGATATAACTATTTTTGCTATTTACAAACCGATTCAATCCAATAAAAATCAAATTCAAAATAAGCAAACATTGAATATGAAAGACCAATAAATAAAAAACAAATGAAAGAAGTATACAATGAATCGGATTATAATTTTATTATATAAGATTGATTGTTATCTTAAATAAAATATACTATATGTGACAATTGTATGACATGTACACCAGAAAACAGAAACTATTTTTCAACAGTGCTTCATCAAGATCTTAATCTTAACATTAATTTCACCAATGCAAACTCTCATAACAAAATGTTTGAGGAAAGCAAGGAGAATTCTTCCAAACATCAGAATGAGACTTAATTATTTCCATTGCTTTATCTTTCAAATACTTAGCATGATTAGCTTGAAGCAACATGAAAAGCTTATTCACAATTCCAACATTCAACATCTCTTGCAAAACAATTTTTGTGGCAGAGAATTTAGATATCAATGAGAGTATAAAAACAGCTCTATCATCAACATCCATTGAAACCTTCAAGATTCTCTCACTCAACAATGCAATTGAACCTTCATGACTCAAAAATTGAGCTCTTCCATTAGCACAAGAACACAAATGAAACAGAATAGAAAAAGTTAGTTCTGTTATTCTCTTCTCTTGTGAAATTAATTCAACTTCAACAAGTTCAAAAACAGCACCAACTTCAACCATCATTAACCTGTTTCTTCCCAAAGGACAAGCACATAACAAAACTTGTAAAGCAGAACATAAACCTTGTTGTGTAATTGAATCTTTTCTTAAAATCTTCACAATTCTTTCAAAGAATTCAGGTTTCAACCTTTCTAAAACAAAAGTATTAACTTTGTTTATGAATCTTTTAAGCACTAAAATTGCATGAGATTTCACAAAGATTGAATTTTTAACCTCAATAGACAAAACCCATATAAGAGAATCAATTATGTCATCATTTTCAGCTAAAAGATTATTAATTTCCTCTGTTGGTACCTTAACAAATTGCAAAAAACTAAGAGCTTCTTCAAGACCTTCAAAAATGGAACCTTTTTTTCTATAACAATCAACTATGAACAAAATCATCGCCTTCGGAACACGAGCTTCTAACAAACACTTTCTATTCCTTTCATTCTCTGCAGCAAGCAATTCCAATTGGATTAAACTCTTTAATTGAACTGATGGATCATCGAAATTTTTGAGCAGTTTAAGGACATGGGTTTTTGTGAGTGGTGGTTTTGGAGTGGGAATTCGATCAATACCAAGTGAAGCATTTTGGGTGCACCAAGATTGAATCAAACGACGAAGTGTATGGTTTGGTGTTAAATCAGAATCTAATGGAAGAGGTTGTTTTGTGACAGGACAATAAGTAGTGTTTTTGTTTGTGAATAACCAATGTTCAATGCTATCTCGATCGTATGTTATGCCTGTTATGGCAGTAACAGGATCTTTCATTATTTGGAGTGAGATTGGACAAATGAAATACTGTGGAACTTCAATTTCATCCATTCAATATTTTAAAAACTATACAACTTAATTGTTTCTTAAACTTGATGAACAAAACATGTGTGAGTTTTTATATAAACTTTATATCTGTCTATGGTCTATCAATTGGAAAAGTGTGAAAGGTGTATATTTCAAAATTTGGTATGAGGACGCGGCTTAATTAATAATATTTATCTATATTTTTCAATTTATTATATAGGTATGTACCAAAAATGGTTGTACAGAAATTCTTTTTTATATATAGGTATATATATAATTTAAAAACCAGTTATTTAATTAAATGAGAAATAATTAAATATAAATAAAACTAATTTAAATAAACAGTAGAAATTAAAAGGAAAAACTACATCAATTTTTTTTTCCATTTATATACATTATAATTTTCTTTTTTGTTGAAAAATCCTATTGTTTGTTCAATAATGTGATATGTATCGATACATTTAATTTTTAAATTAATAGTTAGATAAAAAATTTTAGAATTATTTTTTATCACGTAATTATTTATCAAAAATGTCAACTAAATGAAATTTAACTTTTTAGATTTTTATCATCCATAACAGTGAATATTAAATATTTTTTACAGTAAAATATAAAAAAATTAATATAATATTTATAATAAATAAATTAATGTTTTTTTATGTAAAATAATTTTTTGAACAAAATCGATAAATAATTCTTTGATTCATAAAAATAATTGTTAATTTATTGCTTTATATAGTAAATATATCAAAACACTTTAATAAATATACCAAAACATTTTAATAAATATTATGTAGAAACTCTGATTTTTATGAATATTTTTTTAAAGAGATATTACCAAAAAAACTATTATTAGAAGCAGATAGGGAGAGTTTTTGGTGAACGGTTGGTCTAAGCATCTAAGGTCAAAGAGTGTAAAAGCGACATATATCATAACTTAATTTATTTATAGCAGTTTTTCAAAATAAAAAATATATATTTATAGCAGTGTTTGATCCGCATTCTACGTAACCGTTCGGTGGTCAAAGAAAGAAAACTGATTGTGATGTTGAAATTAAGAGCCACAAATAAATGCAACGAATTCATTGTAGCATTCATTCATGCAATTCGTCCTATTTTTTCTTTAGATAACAAAATGTTTTGGCGAATTGGTCTACGCCTCGAATTTATACTCCTAACAAAGTTTTTGGACTAGAGTGTATAAATGATAAGTTAATTCGGATTTAGTGTATGTCTCACTTAATTTTTACATTAGATGAAGTTATTTTTTAGATTTGAATTTGATTTTTGATTAAATTAAATTTAACGTGGAACAATTTTAATAAAGACCAAATAATATAAAGATAGTTAATATACATGTCAACTAAAAATAATATATTTTTTTTTTCAAATAAACAAAAATTAATTAATCATCAAATAACTCATAAGAAATCACTTAAGATTCTGATTCAATAAAGAAATAAGAGATTCTGACGGAAAGAATAAGAGAAAAAGATAGGAGAGAGAACTATAACCATGTTTGATTCAAAAAATAAATAAAAAAAATATATTTGATTCAAATAAAAAAAAAACATAATTTTATAGTTTGATATTTAATAAATGTTTTGAAATGATTTTTCAGTTGGATTGAGTCTAATCTTATAAGAAATAGACACAAATGTTGTAATATTGCTAATCCAATCAAGATCACACATGTTGATTTCTAATGGAAAAATTAAGCCACGTGCATTTGCATTTCAGCAATATTGTGTTACAAAATAAACAGTACATAAAGTAAAGATTTCAATCATCAAAATAAACAATGTGCATCATTTCATCTTCCTACTTCTTGTGATCAAAATAATTATGATTTTTAAGTTGGCAGCTACAAATTTGTTGAAAAAGCAATGAAATGAAATTAATCAATAAGTCTTAATTAATGTGTATTACATAGACTTATAAGAAAGCAACACAAAAACATCTTTTCTCTCAACCATCAGAATTATGTTTACTACCTTCGCGACTTGAAATATTGCCTCCTATCATATGTGTCATGGCAACGAAGCGGGCCCCGACTAGTTGAAGAAAACCGGTACCCGCCTCATTTCTTATTAAAATTTAAGTTTCCATGGGTTGGAGAGAGCATATTTTATTTTTAATACTCTTATTTTGTTTGACATAGGAAATAGGAAATATATGTAATGTAAGTTAATTGAGATAGGAAATATATTTATATATATCCAATATTAAATTTTTTTAAATTAAAGTTAGATTGATTCAAATACTCTCATTTATGAAGTAGTTAATTGGGCATTTAGATTGATTGAATTATGATAAATACAAATATTACTAAAAATTGTTATTAATTTTTTATTGGCATTTTAAAATTATAAATAATATATGATACAAGTAAACATTTCAAAAATATAGTTAGATGGAGTGGTCAATTTAACTTATATATCATGCTTAACAAAATTTTATTTTTGAATTTCATTCCATTTTAAAATTCATTGATTTCGATCTCTTTTTCAATTTTTTAGACATAAAAATTGTAATATAAATGCAACATACAATTACCGATATAGAATTTTAATTTTGTATGAATTTTTTATTTATTATTAATTAAATTATTAATTTAAATAAATAGATTATGAAGTTAAAAATAAAGTTTTTAGAGGATTTTGTAATATCATATATAAGTTTTAATCATTCCACTCATTCCATGTCATTAAACCTCACATCAATTAAAATATATCCATCGTAATTTTTGCGTCCAAGTATATTTGAAAGATTGTCAAAACTAAAAGATTTAAAAATGATAATAATATGTGAAAATTGAGACTAAAAAGAAATTAAAAAAGAAAATAAAATAAAATCCATCATGTTCTATTTGCTTTTAAGGTTGTAACTTTCTTTTTGTCTTGTTTAAAATACTACATTAGACTATGCGTAAGGAAAGATTAGTTCAAGCCGTAAAACAAAGAAAAAAGAAAAGAAAATATTCGTTGAAATGAGATTATTATATTATGCATGTGTTTTTAATTTGAGATTATATGCACGCGGAACTACCTTGTGCAAATGAAATGATGTATGACAATAGTGGGAATGGAATCAATCAGTTGCAAATACATAGGAACTGGACCTGAATTTGGTCACCGATGATCACCAGTCAAGTTGCAACCATAGTAGTTGTCAGATTTTGTGTGTGTTAAACTGGTAATAGATGGTAGACCGATCGAAGATCAAATTTAAAAATTATTTAAAACTTCAATGATAATCAATGATATTTCTTGAAATTTAAGTTAACGTTTTTTTTTTGCTTAATTGCAATTTTGGTCCCTCTATTTTAGCTGAATCATGAAAGTAGTCCCTCCATTTTGTTCATTTTGGTCCTCCAAACAGAATTTTGGTCCAAAACTTGATGAAATTTTATTTTATTTTTTGCATTTATTTAAGTGACACCATATCTCATTTGCAAAAATTGTACATGAAATCTATGATCATAAATATTGTAGTACGACTTTAAAAAATGAAATTTCATCAAGTTTTGAACCAAAATTCTGTTTGAAGGACTAAAACTGGGGAGAAACAAAATGGGGGGACTACTTTCGCGATTCAGCTAAAATAGAGGGACCAAAACTGCAATTAAACCTTCTTTCAACATTAGTTTGATAAAATTAAAGAAAAATGAATATGTCATTCAAAATTCAATTAGTCTAACTTACACCAATTAGTTCACCGTCTCATTTGTAAAAAGGAAAAAATCTATCAAACACCAATCAAATCACTTTATAAAAGTATCATTATTCGTCGTTATAGTTTCAACTGACTTTTAAGAACTGATTTATAATGAATCACTTATCAACTGCACCTTAAATTTTACCTTAATTTTTAATACAACACAGTTACAGCTAGTGTAAAACTTTTTTTAATACACAATGTACAATCACATGATCTTATCATATAAATATATATAGAAATATTTCATAAATTAATATAGCTATGTGTTGAGAAAAAAATAGAGACATTGACCTATATAATATGGAATATCTTTTTCACATGTGTAGATAAATAAATAATTTGGAATATGAAATGCCACAGCACAATAATAATGACCAAAAAAATGTAAATATTACATCATGATTTTTTACATGATAAAAACCTTATTTTAAAGTGAGAGAATAAAAACTATAGGAATGTATTGCTCGATCAAATTATTCTTCTTTAGGAAATATATCATCTTTGTCATAAACAATATATTTGTTATCATATCTAAATCATTCTCATCAATATGGATTTTCTCAATTGAAAATGAATTAATCTCTAGCACATTTTGTATCCAAGATACTGCATGTCTTTGACTTGACATCAAAAGTCGAATTCATACTAAGATAAATCACACTTTGATTGTGATAGAGTACCACAAAATTCTCTTTCTTAAAGCCTAACTCTTGTAGGGATTTCTTCACCAACAATATTTTTTTAGAAGCTTTTAGTAGATGCAACACATTTATGTAACTTTAATTGTTAAGACACTGTTCTCCCTGCAAAAGTTATTATATAATAAAAAGTAGATTTTCTAAAATCAAGGTTACTTGTCATATTTGCATTTTTGTAGCCATTTAACACATGTTGATCATCCCCAAAGCATAATCATACTTTGATAGTGTCTCTTAAGTACTTGAGCAATATCTAACCTTTTGCATACCGTACCATACATCAAACTACGTACCAACTGCAAATGCATTAGAAACATTCTTAATTTCTTCTTTGAATTTCTCATTTGTATAGGACATTGCTCATAATTCAATTTAAAATGAATTATAAATGGAGTACAAGCAGGTTTGGAGTTGTTCTTGCTAAACCATTCTAAAGTGTTCTCAATATAGTTGTGTTGAGACACTCATAATTTACTCTTCTTCCTCTCGCGAGTAATTATCATGCCAACGATTTTTTTTTTGTAGGACTCAAGTCCTTCACTTCAAAAGGCTTGCTTAAATTCTTTAGGTATTAAATCTTGTTAATATCATGACCAAAAATTAACATGTCATTTACATATAGCAATATAATAAAAAAATCTACATCAAAGAATTTATTGACAAACACAAATTCCTTTTTCGTTGTCTTGGTGCTTGATTGTGCCCATAGAAACATCTATTAATTTTGTACACATGTTGCTTGTTGCCCTTGACATAAAAGCCTTGAGGTTTCTCCATATAGATTTCTTTCTCCAAATCACTATAAAGAAATCGCTTTGTGACATCAAGGTTGTTAAATCTTTAGGTTCAAACTAGCTGTAAATTGAAGTACAACTTAAAAATAGGTCATCTTCACTACAATCCTTTATTATTTTTTAGTGAATTCTCAAAAGTCGTACATCGATGGTTATCATATTAAATAAATGTGAAATTACAAATATTTTATGACTGACAAACATTTGTGTCGTATATGATTTATAAAGTAAATTAACATTAGTGTATTATAATGTTTTTTCAAATTTTTATCTAACAAACATTCAAGATACTAACTATTAATGAAATACATATTTCTCATTTAACTAATTGAATTGTGAAATATCATCTCTTAAATAAATATAAGTGAAAACATATGTCCATGCGTAGTTTATTAATATTAATATAAGGTATGTTTGGGAAAAAATGAATCTAGTAAATTAAAAGAAAAATTATGTTTAGAGATAATCTTTTTCTCTCGATGTTGGTTATAATTAGAAACAAATAGATTAGAAAATTAAGTGAGAGAAAATGTGAGTTTTCTATGACACTCCAAATCTCAAAATGAATATATTTGATCTTTATTCAAAAATTAGTTAAGTTCACATATAGAAAGTATGATTTTTTTTTCAAAAACTTTGTATGTAGAATTAAGATATAACAATCACACCACAATTGAATCAATTTTTAAATTCCTTCAATAAGTAAAATCAATTAACATAAAAATTATTTCAAACTTTGAACTTTTTAAAAATAAGATTAAGGTAACCTATTTAATAGAAATTGGTTCTACAAAATACGATGATTTTTAACTAAATTAAATACAATACTTAATTTAGTATCACTTATCAGAGTAGGAGTTTCTCAAATGAATAACTTCCATTAAGATTTTTAACCATACATAAATTAATAATGAAAATTTTCAAAATAACATTAACAACAATTTCAATACTCTAAGCATTCTCTAAACTATGCGACACAAATTTGTCATTCTACCGCCAAACACAAAAATACAAAGGGATAAATGTTAGTTGTACAATACATATAGATATAAACATCAAACGTTATCATAACATCACATTAACATCATGACATACTCTCAAATAATCTCTTAATTATAATCATAGCATATTCATATTTATTATCTAATCATAATCATAAAAATATATTAATTAATTATTTTACGTTACTTCTCCAAGACAAAAAATAATAATCACTTTATTCAATTAACATATTATTTTTAACTTTTCATTTCAATAACATTATCACATTTTATATGATCAATATTTGAATACAATAAATTAATTATCATGACATCACACTTAAACAGTTTAAAATGTCATTTAACACATGCAAGTATCATTTATCCATATAATCATATCAATCTAAGCTTCTTTAATCACAATTAAAAAAATAATAACACGATATCTCGATTAACATAATTTGGCATTTCTTCACATCTACATGGTATTAGCAATACAAATTATTTGAAAGCTTTAAAACTACAAGATCCTTATAATACATAATAAATCAACACAATCTTTAATTCTCATAAATATACAACATTAATATCATGATATGAAAATACTATGATCACTTTGATTGTGTCATGTCATGCTCCCTAATACAACTCATAATATTGTAGCCAACTAATTGAGAAGTACCTGAGAGGAATGTAGCACTCTACAACACACATACACATTTAAGTACTTTGTACACTCGCTCAACATCAAAAATCGTTGGATCAATAATATTTGTCTCTAGTCGAGGTATCGATATGTTAAACAGTAACTTTCGACATTGGAGGTCCTCTATAAGCCACATAGAGTTCTTTCTTTACTGAAATAATCCTAAGAATTTTCGATCGTCACCTTAAAGCTCAACACAATAATGTTTCCCTTACATCATTGGGTAAACTTAGCTCTCTTAAACATAATAGTGCATACATATATATCATGTTAGTCATTAGACCATTCTTTATGTTGCATTGGAGTCTTAGCCCTCACTTATACATTTATCTTGTATTTGTAATAAGTCACTCCTTAATTATGGAGAATTATCATTGGCATGAGTCAGATAATTTCAACATCGCATTTCATCACATATCATAAATTCATCATATCATCACACGTTATCATATCTTAATTTAATTACAATTTTCATTATGTAATCACAATTTAGCTTATGCATCATGAATCACCGTTTCGTAAACATAATTCACATAATCAAATTAAGTCGCAATCAATCATATCATATATTCATAATTTACATTCTACAGATTACACTGAATGAAATAACATATTTATAATTTATATTCACCATGTCAAATTTAACCATACCACAAAGTCATAATTCACATTCAACATGACACATTTAGTCATATCACATATTCATAATTCACAAATTTTCAACTCTCTTAAGGATTTGCACACAATCGTCAAATTGTTATTCAATATAAATGTTCACACAATCTATAAAGTTTAAATTTCACCTTGAGCCAAGGCATAACCGGTTTTCACTAGCCTATATAGGCCTAAATTGTTAGTCATTAACTATGCTCATTCTCAATCCTAAAGATATTTGTCGATCCGAATTGCAATAATTACGAGCAGACACGTACGAGAATCATGACACATTATTCACTAAAAAGAAGTATTTTTGTTTTCAACTTATCCAATATTCACACTATATATAACATTGTTTTGATACAATAAAAATACTTTTTCTTTATCTTAATATCTCTCAATCACCTCAACACATACACTTACATGAGAATCAAAGTGTTTGCAGATATCACCCCACCTCGGATTCACAAAATGTTGTCTTTCCAATCCCAGTTGAGCCATCAACCTTCCTCCTAATTTTTAAACTCGTTTTTAAATTCATAAATTCTCAAACAGGATACTATTGGTCAACCACGCAAGAAAACAAACAAAAATATGTACAAAAATGCGACAAGTGTAATCGACGCGGGGACACTTAATTAGCTCCACTTGTCAAGTTAACTACACTCACCTCCTCTTTTCTGTTCTGATGGTGGGGAAAGGATATCCATGTCCTGTTTCGCTTGGCATTTGAACAATTATAGTTCCTCAGAGTTGTAGTTGAATACTTCATGAAGTAAATAGAATCTGAATCATTAACCAAGATCACATCACAAAACATACTTTGTTTCATAAAAAAAAAACATCTTAACCCCATTTAGCATTCCCTAAATAGCGGTTATTGATAATGGAACACAATGTGTAGACTAAAATTTTCAAAATCATTTAAAGTAAAGTAACACTTCGCCTCAATTTAAACATCCGAGCATAGGCCATTATTCGTTTCATCCTTGGAGGACTATAACAACATCCAGATGATGATAAAGTAAAGTCGACAAGCGAACTTCATACTGCCTTATGGGTATAACGAACTACTCCACATTCGATAATAAGTGAAACCCCATTCCAACTGACATATTGATTTAGGTTGTTGTTCCCATCGATATTAGAGAACTAATTTGGAGAACAACATATCCTTTAAGTCAATAGGAGAATTCTAATCAAATTAGAGATAAATTTTATTTCCTCCAAGAAAATTGGAGCATCTCCTCCCTAAGAGAGCTCACTGTTAAGCACAATGTGATGTTAAAGTATAACAAAAGAGTCATAAAGGATACTTCAAAGAAGGTAACCTCGTGTTCATAAACAACCTAAAAAAAATCTATCACAAAAAAAACCACAAAACTGAGAATGGCTATATAAAGTCATATGTACATCAATAAAATGAGCATACAACTTAGAAACTTTACTCGGAGAGCTCGCGAGATCCTTTCGATAACATGTAATGCAACTAAACTTAAAATGTATTACTATTAGGAGAATACCACTCCTCGAAAAAATAATGTAAGTGTTTCACCTGAATGAAATAAAGCTTTATACTTGATATATTTCTTTTATGCAACACCAAAACAGATTCTTTCACAACAAAGAAGGAAGCCTATTTGACTCAACAATCTTCTCAGGTCAATAAAACCAAGCTAATCAGTTTTTCCACTAAGGAAAAGCTTATTTGGCGTAACAGTCTTCTCGAGTTAGTAACCTAAATCACACACATTTTTCCACTAAGAAGAAACCTATTCGATTTAAAGGAATTTCTTCAAGTCAAGAAGCTATTTCTAAAACGATGCCTCACCATTGAGGAGAAAGTGAAAATTATATTATTTCAAAGGAACGCCAAACGCACTTAAACCAAAGTATCAAACATTCCAAAAACAAGAATATGTTGAAGATATGAATGTCATTACTCTCAGAATTTATTGTTCGTTACATAGCCACCATGGCATAATAAAAGAATAAACAAAAAGAAGAATAGAATTACAAGATCGAGAAGGAAAACAAAATCCTAGGTCTTCCCTTGCAAAACTTGAGTCTTTGGCTTCACCAGCTAGCCATTCTCATCAACAAGCAAACAATCCATACTATTTGTGTTCATCTCTATAACAAGGTTGAGAAGTTAAATCTAGTCAATCATAATGTCAAATGGTTGATTCCCATAAATTATCATGTCTTCTTAAGGAGACTCGATAAAAGTCTTATCAATTGCCACATACTTCTCCAATTCCCCAAACTTTTTCTCCACTTCAGATAATCGCTAGTTTTTTACGTTGAAATTCGAAGCTCCTTATTTTTTCTTCACAAATGTCATTTATGAAGATCCATAACCTTATGCTCTTAATTAAGCTTATGGCATTATCCTTAGTGAGACAGATGACATTATAAAGATTATCCTTGAGGTCGGTAATCTTAGTCTCACCCTAGATCTTTTTTACCTCTAACTCGTAAAAAAAACAAACCCAAAACTTCTCCACATCCTTCAAATAGCCATTCTCATTATTCATGAGAGTATGAGCCAAAGATAAAATCCAAAGAGCAACAGGAAAAACCTCGGTGAAAGTTATTTGACGACTAATAAAAATAAGGATGTCAGTATGTACCACATCGATTGATGGTACTGCTAGTTTGGCGATTTCAAATGGCCATTTCGTATTAGCGAAACTCACTGGAATAAAAAGAAGTTAGATATGAGTCAACACCATAAAGTGTCTAATCCACCTAAAAATATGATTTCATTTAAGGTCGATCTACATCAATTACTTGTACTTTTTGGCTTTTCCTCACAAAGGCTTAAAGATTAATGGAAAGGAAATCACACATTTCTATAACAAGGTCAACATTCTTGTCTTGGGGATTAATTGTGTTCATCAAAGAGGCTATTATTGAACTCTCAACAAGAGTAAGTTATGAGGTTGTAGTAGGAATAGTTGAGGATGATCCTCTCACCATTTTCTTCTTCTTGTTCTGCATCTCAACCATCAATTGCAAACTCTCCATATTCCCTGCAAACAAACAAACAAAGCAACAAAAGCATACCAACATAAATAAACATTTGTAAAGAAAATGGAAAATGACTCATCAAGGAATTTGTTAGCCTCCTCTTAAGAATTACACAAAACAAGTTCATTGTTCTCGATAAACCTATCTATCTCCACGACAAGTCACCCTTATTAGTTTTTTGGCATTTTAAAATTTGTCAACAAACCTCTTGATGGGTCTTTAATCAGAAGCTTCATATTCCTCAAGAAGTGAGGATTCGACCAGAAAACGGAAATGAGGAATTATGTTTTCAACAACTTCATCATTATAGTCGATCATTGGGTTCTCATCAACATATATGGATTCTTTTCTCATAGCGATGTTCGTGGTCGCTAAATATGTCTATGGTTAGAGAACGTATTCTCTATCATTGAAAACCAAAGAGAATTTGAAAGACATCAAAAAATCTTTTAGGCTGCTTGAAAGACATGTCATAACCTTTCAAGAGACATGTAACGTTGCATCAAAGACATGCCAAAACCTTTCAAATACATGCCAAAACTAGTTTGGAAACCAATAAGCGTCACTTCACATTGCATCAAAGACATGCTAAAACCTTTCAAGAGACATGCAACGAATCAAAATCTGATAAGAAAAATTCAATAGCAACAACAAATTTCAAACAAAGTCACAACACAAGTCAGTAATCAATCATTAGAAACTCGCATCTGAAATCATATTGGTACATCCCACAAACTTCAAATCGAAGATATGTACCTAAGTCATGATGTCGTCAAATGCAAATGTCATCAAACACATATGCTTGCAAATAATCTCCAAACGTCGATACAAAGAATTGTGAAGTTAAATATCAACCTCAAAGACAATTTTGAAGTTGAACATCGTTATCAACTAAAACTAATCCCTTTACATCAAGGAATACTACAACGTCATAAGACATTGCCTCATTTACATGAGACAATGACTTGGAAGGCACCTCTTTCAGATTGATCCAAGGCATGGTTCATCTTGACTAGTGCATATAGGCCCAATTATCTTAGCCTTTGAGTATTACTCAGTCTCAACCCTAAAGATAGTTGTCAGTCTTAATCTCTGTTGTAAAATAATGACATCTATAGTCTAAAATATATGACAGTTTAAAACAAGATTGATATCATTTTAATAAAAGAACACTTTTATTAAACTCATGATCAATCACGGTCCCAAGGAGTTGATTCTAAGTGAAGGCTCACACTTACATGTATTGACTAACTACTAGTCTAGAATATACAGTAATGTTCTACGGATTAACCAAGATACATGCATGCCAAATTACTCGTTCAAACGATATTAATGAAAACAGAATACGTCTAGCATGCAATCAAGATTAAGCATACAATCATACAATGAAAATAAAGAGTAAGGGTTAGAGAATGGTGCACCGCAATTTTATCTTGGTTCAATCGTCAATCAGACGACCTACGTCCAGTCCCGAAACAAAATGATTTCGGCCTTTTTCCAATAGAATATTTCAGAGTGTTTTACAGATGTTCCAGCTCTCTCAGCCTATCAATCTTAAAACTCTCTCTCTCTATTCTATTTCGCAGCCACTGTATCCTAGAGTTTATCTCCAAACTCTTCCAAGATCACAGCAAAGTTTCTTCTTGATGAGCCCTCTCACCAAAGAAGATAACTCACTACTAGAAAAAAATGGAAATGGAGACGGATATAATCTGTTTCTAAATTTAACAAATTCCATCGCTAAACAGTATAGAGACGGATTTGGAGACGGACATGTTTCCGTCAGTGGTTTTCACGTCTCTAAGATATTAGAGACGAATTTTATCATCGGTCTCTAATCAAAGACGGATTATGTCTGTCTCTATCAGAGAAGGATATATCATTACCGTCTCTAATAGGATTTAATTTAGTCCGTCTCTAGCTTATCGCATTCCATCTCTGTTGAGACAAATGTATATTCCGTCTCTAATATATTCCAATTTTTTATTTATTAATCTCCCATAAATCTATAATTATTTTCTACCTGAATATTTAAGTATCAATTTTTAAATATTGAATTTCATACTATATATATATATATATATATATGACACTAGATTCTCACAAAAATTATATTTAGATCAACACCAATTTAACAACAATGTCATAAAAGTTCATATAACTCTTTCACACAAAACATTAACAATACACTACATGCAATCAATCTTTCAATTTGTTCAAAACATAACAAATAATATTTGATTTAACAAAATATCTAAATGGAAGTAATCAGTGCATAAGGTTATCATCCATATTATCACCCATATCGTCATTTCCATTATAACCTTCTCCTTCTGGTTGAAGTGTAGAATTTTGATTACAATGAGGCATAATACTCTCAAATATCCGCTCTCAATGCGCCATCTTTTTTTTAATAATTTCTTGTTCAAGATTCTTTTGTTCAAGTTCAATCGTAAAGCTTCAATCTTAGCTTCCATAGCAACAACTTTTTCTGATGATACATCACAATCTGTAGACGACAATTTTATGAATGCTTTGATTGTTGCAGCTTGAGATCCTAATCCAAATATGCGTCCTTTCTTGTTTATGCCTCCAACAACAGTTGGCTACTACCCTCGCCATTATGAGATTGTTAGTGATGAATGTGGCTAGGCTTCAAAGAGTACACACACACACACACACACATATATATATATATATATTTGGTAAAGACATTACTTTAAGGATGGTGTATACATACAGCTATCTTTGCCTGTTTTTCATTAAACCACTCACCTGGTTTCCCTTTTGGCCTATGAAGTCGCTAGTAAACCTCAAAATTGGTTGGTTCTCTATTCAATTCTACCCTCTAAAAAAGTAACCAACAATCATTATGTTAGTATAAATATGATTAAATTGTCATTCCAACAATTAGATTATGTTAGTATAAATATGATTACTAACCATTTTTTTGACATGTTCTCTCGCAGTTATGGATCCTCCACTATGCACATTGTGTCCAACTTGAGATTGCCTATTTTTCTTATTAATCATAGAAATTTTTTGCCATGTCTCAGCTTGCCATTGAGCTTTCAATTGTTCTAAATTTTCTTCCCCAATCCAATCACCCATATCTTCACCATTACACACCTTGAACAAAGCATTTTTTAGGGCCAAAGATCCCCTACTGTTAAAGCTTTTTTTAATATTTGCTTCATCCTTCTCAAGCCATTTGTATTTTGCCTATTAAAAAGAAATCTTTAGTATTAAAATAAAACATAAAGAACAGATCCAAAAGACATTAAAATAACTGAACATCTCAAGAAATATGATTTTGAAAAAAGTTGTAATCTAAAACACATAATCATAATAGGAAGTTAGAATTGTCTTATAACCATGAATATAAATAAATAAATAAAATCAGAAATTGCACTATAATAGAATAAGCGGTGATGGCCTAAATTGCACTAATCAGAAATTACACAAATACCTTAAAGTCCTTTAACCAAGCACACATTGTTTCGTCATCCACACTACTCCAACATGACCATGCCCCTCCAAAGTTTTCCTTGAATATTTTTGTGATAACACCTCTCACTTTGGATTCTGGTTCAAAGCTAAAAGTATAAGAAAAATAACTACTATGTTAGAGGCAATTTAATACATGCATCTATAGAACTACATTTATAAAATTAAAGTTTCTCTAATTGATAAATAAGTAGAATGTCAATTACCATAGTTAATAAATTTATATGAAGATTGCTTGTAACGATTTAGGAATCTTAAAGGGTTAAAGTCCTAAGGTTAGTTTAGTTGGTACAATAATAAATTATCGTACGAGTTTGTACTATATGGTCAAAAAATAGTACAAAATGTATTAACCTAGCTCTAAATTTTTCCCACTATAAAAAAAAAGTAAATAATATAAATTATGATAAGCCTATACAAAAAACTATTTAACTAATTAAAAAAATCTAAGAATTACAACAAATAAACAGATTGTTATATGATTAATGAGGATATATATAGAACAAACAAATGTAAAACAAATTCAAATATGTTGTTGATTTTAATCAATATTCTATTTTGCACACGCTTTAATTATCATTCTTATAAATTCAGTCACAAAAGAAGATATGGAGCTTTCTAGTCCATAGTGAGACCCAATTAATATATTATTAATCTAAATTGATTTATATATGAGGAAATAAATTATCATTGATTACATTATTAATGTGATT
>NC_021163.2:26646693-26646940 GCF_000331145.2 Cicer arietinum | reverse complement strand
TTTTTTTTATGTTTATTTATAAAACTGTAACATTATTTTTATAAATCAAATATATAAAATTAATTGAGAGTATACTAAGGTATCATTCAAAAAAATAACAGTTTTCTTCCTTCTTTAGAAATAAAATATTATAAGGCTTAACTAATAGAATGACATTGCAGCTAAATTTAACAATGCATCATAGGAAAAACAGAACTCATAACAAACTTCAAATTATTAAAACAAAAAAAAAGCGTAACAATCTAAA
>NC_021163.2:26642408-26646639 GCF_000331145.2 Cicer arietinum | reverse complement strand
CTAAATAATATATATTTTGAACATA
Organism: Cicer arietinum; assembly: GCF_000331145.2. Lineage (NCBI taxonomy): Eukaryota > Viridiplantae > Streptophyta > Magnoliopsida > Fabales > Fabaceae > Cicer > Cicer arietinum. The sequence goes on along the minus strand of NC_021163.2, from coordinate 26,646,614 downwards.
TCCATATGCCTAAGTTTCATCACCAATAAAATATAATGGAAAAAGTAAAACAGATTCAAATATGTTATTGATTTTAATCAATATTCTATTTTACACATGCCTTAATTATCATTCCTATAAATTCAGTGACAAAAGAAGATATAGAACTTTCTAGTCCATAGTGCAACCCAATTAATATGTTATTAATCTAAATTGATTTATATATGAGGAAATAAATTATCATTGATTACATTATTAATATGTGATTAAAAGCATATAGAAAACGTTTTTTTTTTAATGTTTATTTATAAAACTATAACATTATTTTTGTAAATTAAATATATAAAATTAATTGAGTATACTAAGGTATCATTCAAAAAAATAACAATTTTCTTCCTTTTTTAGAAATAAAATATTACAAGGCTTAACTAAATCATGATTGAGAGTGACATTGCAGCTAAATTTAACAATGCATCGTAGGAAAAACAGAACCCATAACAAACTTCAAATTATTAAAATAAATAAAACTTAACAATCTAAATAAACTACAATGAAAAATAAGAACATATCCACATGCCTAAATAATATATATTTTGAACATATCCACATGCCTAACAATAAAACTTAACAATCTAAATAATATATATTTTGAACATATCCACATGCCTATGTTTCATCACCAATAAAATATAATGGAAAAAGTAAAACAAATTCAAATATGTTGTTGATTTTAATCAATATTCTATTTTACACACCCTTAATTATTATTCCTATAAATTCAATGACAGAACCCATAACAAACTTCAAATTATTAAAACATATAAAACTTAACAATCTAAATAAACTACAATAAAAAATAAGAACCCAATGAAAAACAAATAAAACAAATAACAATGTAATAGACTAACAGAACCCAATGAAAACAAATAACAATGTAAAAATCAAATAAAACGTAAAACAAATAAAACAGAACCCAATGATAAATATACTACTAAATAACAATCTAATAGACTTCAAATAAGAACAAAAAAAATGCAATTTTAATATATAATCTAATAGAAGAAATACATCCTAAATCTTGTAAAACATAAACTACTTAGTGTTTTAATGAAAAATCTATTAAAGTAAACAAAACTATCTAAAAAATTATTGAACGTTAAAATTTTCACAAAGGAATCAAATGCTAAGAGACATAAACATACTTTAGGGATTCAACACAGAGGGTGAAAGAGGAATATGACAAAATTACTACTACTACTACTACTACTACTACTACTACTACTACTACTACTACTACTATAAGGTACTACTACTATAAGGTTCTTCCTTGTTGCAACTCCTTTAGAGATATCCCCTATAATGTTGTCTATGTGGTGGTTTTTGTTGAACTTCCATTCCCTAGGTAAATCACCAGTCCTTATTGGTTCTATACAGTCAGTTCTAGTTGGAGGTACAGCTTCAGGTTGTTCTAATGGTTCAGACTCTACAACTTCATCCAAAAAGTCATCAACCATAGGAGGAGTTTTGTTCAAGTTTTCTGCAAATAATTCATCAAAATTTACATGAACTGACTCTTCTATGGTCTTTGTTCTTTTGTTGTAGATTCTATAGGCCTTACTGGTTTGAGAGTATCCTAGAAAGATACATTCATCTGCCTTAGGGTCAAACTTTCCTAGGTGTTCTTTGTCATTGTTCAACACAAATCACTTACAACCAAAGATTCTAAAGTAGCAAATGTTTGGTTTTCTACCCTTGTACAACTCATAGGACTTAGGAAGGGGCCTAATGAGAACTCTATTGACAACATGTGTGGCTGTACTAATTGCATCTGCCCAAAAGTACTTAGGAAGGTTCGAGTCCTTAAGCATAGTCCTAGCTAACTCTTCTAAGGATCTATTTTTCCTCCACTTACAACCAAAGATTCTAAAGTAGGAAATGTTTGGTTTTCTACCCTTGTACAACTCATAGGGAGTTTTTCTAAGCAGGGGCCTAATGAGAACTCTATTGACAACATGTGTGGCTGTACTAATTGCATCTGCCCAAAAGTACTTAGGAAGGTTCGAGTCCTTAAGCATAGTCCTAGCTAACTCTTCTAAGGATCTATTTTTCCTCTCTACAACTCCATTTTGTTGTGGAGTTCTAGGAGCAGAATATATGTGTTGTATTCCATATTGTTCACAGTCGGTTTGAAAAGAATCATTTTGGAATTCACCTCCATGATCACTTTTAATTGATATAATTTTCTGGTCATTCTCATTTTGAACAAAAGTAGCAAATTTTTTAAAGTTGAGAATGCCTCACTCTTGTGAGCCAGAAAATATGTCCAAGTGAACCTAGAATAGTCATCTACCATCACATATCCATAAAGGTTACCTCCAAAGCTCTTCACTTGAGAGGGACCAAAAAGGTCCATATGCACTAACTGCAAAACCCTATTGGTTTTGACCATATCTATTGAGGGAAAAGAAGTTTTAACTAGTTTGCTTCTCTAACAGGAGTCACAAAGCCTATCCTTAGTAAACTTCTTGTTAGGGAGACCTATAACTAGTTGTTTACTAACCAGTCTATTCAAATGATCTATATGAATATGTGCTATACGTTTATGCTATAACCAAGTCTCATCTGAATTAGATAACAAACAGCATATAGTACTTGGCAAAGAATTAAAATCTAACATATAAATGTTATTAATTCTATCACCAACTAACTTTATGCATTTGTCATCTTTATGCTCAATTATACAAGATTGTGATGAAAAACTTACCTGGAAGCCTTTATCACAAAGTTGGCTTATACTCAGCAGATTGTGTTTTAGTCCTTCTACATACAAGACATTTTTTATTATTGTAGTTGACTCATTGCCTATATCACCAATCCCAATAATCTTTCCTTTATTGTTGTCACCATATTTGACAAATCCTCCATCCTTTAATGTTAGAGACAAGAATTTTGACTTGTCTCCTGTCATGTGCTTTGAGCATCCACTATCCAGGTACCAAGAATGCCTATTGGATGTCAAGCACACCTGCAATACAAATCAGAATTTGATTTTAGGTCCCCAATTTAAATTGGGTCCTGGAAGGTCAGTTTCAAACATTTGTTTCTTCGCTATCCAAACTTGCTTCCATCCTCTATTGGCTAGTTTTTTAAATTTGCAATTTAAAACAAAATGTCGCTTTCTGCAACAGAAGTGACATGTACCATCAAAGGATGAATGTTTGTTTGGTTTAGTAAAGATGTCATACATATTCCTTGAAATAACAAATTTCTAACTATGTTTGACATTTCTGGTTTGCATATACCAATACCACATCTAGTGTTATTCCTTTTAACATGCATATTGGGTTTATATCCTAGACCAGATTTTTCATTAACATGTCTCTGGTTGCTAAGTATGACATTCAGTTTATCTTCACTACTAGCAAACTTCAATAAATCAGATTTTAATGATGCAACATTTTTTTCAAGTTCAATGCATCTTGCAGATTTGTCATGTGAATCCTTTTTCAGTTGTTCATACAAATCCTCAATTTTCTTATGATCATTTTTCATTTGCTCAAGCATTTTCTTTGTACTTATCAACTGTTTAATAGAATTCACATACTCATCATGCAGTTCATTGAAAGCTTCTTGTAGTTCATCATAAGATGGATTAGATTGAGAGTTTACCTCATTTTCAGATTCTGAGTCTGTGTTTGCCATAAGACATAAATTTGCTTCTTCTTCTTCTGAAGAGGCAGAGGATTCTTCGTTGTCATTCCATGCAACATATGCTTTTCTGGTTTTGGTAGCTGGTTCCTTGCCTTTAGCTTTTGTAGCTCTATTTTTGTTTTGCAACTTGTAACACTCAGACTTTATGTGACCTGTTTTACCGCACTCATAACAGGTGATTGTCTTGTTGTCACTAGTCTTAGAACTGGATGGCTTTCTGAATTTGTTGTCTTTCTTTTTCAGAAATTTCTTAAACTTTTTGACAAGTAAACCAATCTCAAGCACTTCATCAGTCTCACTGCTTGATTCATCTGAGCAACTGTCTTGTTCAGTATTTAATCCTTTTCTTTTACTGTTAACTTGTTCTGACTCATCTAACCTGTGCAATTCCATTTCATGCTCCCTGAGCTTTCCAAACAGTGTTGCAATAGTCATGGTTGCAATGTCTTTTGACTCAGCAATGGCAGTTATTTTGGGCTGCCATTCTCTTGTTAAACACCTCATGATCTTTCCAAT
>NC_021163.2:26630280-26641068 GCF_000331145.2 Cicer arietinum | reverse complement strand
TTTTTCCAATAGAATATTTCAGAGTGTTTTACAGATGTTCCAGCTCTCTCAGCCTATCAATCTTAAAACTCTCTCTCTCTATTCTATTTCGCAGCCACTGTATCCCAGAGTTTATCTCTAAACTCTTCCAAGATCACAGTAAAGTTTCTTCTTGATGAGCCCTCTCACCAAAGAAGATAACTACCAGTTTCACCACTGGATTTTACCACAGTTCTTTCTTTACAAAACTTTGTTACAGAAAGCATAAAAGATGTACGAAGTTTGTCTCAATCACTAGCAATGTATCTCACATAAGAAGATTGTTTTCCATTTGAGTGTTTGTGAGATCATTCTCTTTTTCTCTCAAGAAGTCTTTTTCAGCTCTCTTTTTATTATGAATAATCGTTGGTTTTTGGATTTGAAAAAGTAATATCAAGAATGTTATCAAAGGTTCTTAAGAGTTATGAGAAAAAGATTGAAAACTGTTTATATAGTTTCTGAAAAACAACTGATAAATCGATTTACCAATCGATTCATTAATGTGATAAAGCATGCATAATCGATTTCCCAAACGATTATCGAAAGTCTTGTTTTTCTTGAATCTTGAAACTATATAAACCAATCGATTACCTAATCGATTATTTAAATGCACTTTTCAGAAAACTATGTGTAGTTTATATATGAATCGATTGCATAATCGATGTCAGGTGTTTTGTTCTAACAACGAGATCAAAATAATCGATTACGTAGTCGATTCAGTAAGTCACATAATCGATGCATTACTACACATATAATCAATTTGGCCATATACTAAGAGTTCCTTGTAACTTCAAAAAATTGTTTCAATCGATTTGCCAATCGATTGTGGTTTAAAATAGGAACTTAGTTTATTTCAAGTAAATCAACGTGCCAATCGATTTGGTAGTATGTTTCTGAGAAATGAATTTACCAGTTGGTTCAACTCAATCGATTTCCAAATCTATTGATACCAAACCTGTCATAATTGAATTTTTCACAATGGATTGTCCAATCGATTGTGTTTGTCACAGACCATGTTAATTTTGAAAACTTATTTACACAATTGATTTGCCAATCGATTAGTGTGCTACATGGGTTGGCCCTGTGACTTGTCCAATCGATTTGTCAATCGATATATTCAATTAGCTTCAGTCTTTGTGATTTTAACAATCGATGTGCCAATCGATTAGTATGCTAAACGGCTTCTCTCTAACTTGCACAATTTTTATCACTGATTGTGCCAGTCGATTGCCTAATCGATTGTTTAATCATAGACTGTATGTTTTTATACAACCCTTTTACAGAATCGATTGCTTAATCGAGTTTCTCAGTAAATATTCCAACTTTTGTTGATTCCTTGAGTTCCAAGCAATTGTCTCAAGTATGTAGGGTTGAGTTGTTGTTCCTGCAATCTTACTCAGTTAAAATGTTAGATTTATCATATGATGTATGAACATTGTATGTTTGTTAATTATATTAAAATTAGGATTAAGAGGACTAAAGTCCAACAATCTCAACTAGCATTGTTCTGACACAATAAAATGTACTTTTTTTCCATTCTAATACTTCTCGCTCACCTCAAAACATACACTTACTTGAACATTAGAGGACTTGTAGGTACCACCCCACCTAAGCCTTCCTCCTTGGTCTCGTCTTGATTAGTTTCTTATCTTATTTTATTTTTATATACCTAAATTCCTCAATTTACATTTTTTAAGCTAAAAGTATATTAAAATGAATTCACATTTAATTAATAAATTAAATTACTATAAAAGAGTTATAGATGTAGGTCGTAGCAAGTCTCATACATTGTGGGAATTGCAATTTTCCATTTGTCCTACATATATCATACCCATGAAATCGACCAGTCAACATGTTACCTTAGTTTCAATAGTGGACAATAGCCCATCAAGTTATTATTGACTTAACTCGGTTCTCCGACATCACCAACCGTAAAATCTAATGATTTAACCGAATAGAATTAACAACTTAACATAAAAATGGGTTGAAATAAAAAGGTACTAATTAAAGGAAAATTAGTTTCCTCAAGAATTAATCAGTGAAAAATAGATGTCTTCAAGAACCAACGAGTGGAATCCTAGAAATTAGTAACAAGGATTAATAATAAGTATGAAAATAAGATCTTAAAGGATAAATCATATATTTGGAAAAAATGGACTCTTACCAATTTTTGGAAATAATTCATAGTGATTCCTTATGAGGAAAATATCTCTCCTTTAGTTAGGGATTGGTCATGGAAAGCTTATGTTCAAGAGGATTTGATGTTCTTGGAAGATTTGAGGTGATGGAAAGCTTATGTTCAAGAGGATTTGATGTTCTTGGAAGATTTGATGTTCAAGAGGATTTAATGTTCAAGAGGCTAGATTTTTGTTATTCTCAAGATAAAAGTTTTGAGAGGAAATGGGCAAACAAAAATCTTATTCAAAGGTTAATTTAGTAAGGTTTATATTCTAAACTTTAAACCCTAAACCTTAAAAAATTATGTTATTTTAAGTTTGCGAGGTAATTTTTATTATTTTTACGATTATATTATTTGATTAACTTTATGTGCATCAATCAGAAATTATTATTTTTTTATTTTGTATTTATGTTAATAATACAACACCAATAATTAATAAAATTAATTTAATAAATTTTTTATTCTCTTTTTCATTTATAATTTCTTCTTAATTATTGTGAAATATCAAAGTATAACAAATTAGTTTAACCGGATGAGTAGTAAATTATCCTGTGTTTGGAGATATATCCCTATAGGGAAAAACTACTCCACACTTGGAAAGAATTATGTGATTTGCTAATTTAATTCATGAAGGATGATTTTTTATTCAATGATTTATTTATTTTTTAATTAATTTAGGGTATTATTTCTCGATAAAAAAGGATAGGAGAATGTTCAAATAATGCTGAATAAGACAGTAGGAAAAATTCAGAAAAAGATAACATAAACTTTATAAAAATTAAAAAACAAAAGGAAAGATGATTGTGGAAGGAAGTGCCGTGTGGATCGATGATTTTGACAAAAAAGATTTCCATGGCCCAAAAACTATGTCCGGCTGCATGTTTGAATAGAATACATTCTTCTCATTTTTGTTCTAAATCTAAGTCAGCCATCTTGTCCTTTTGTGACATATATAGTAACTTAGTTAGGACTTTGAAGGCTTAATTATACTCTTTGCCTGCTAAAATTACTTCCTCATGTCCTCTTTTTACAAGAGAATGTCAGATTAAATTTGGTAAACAAAACTTATGTATTTGATTCATTATATATGGATTAGATACATAACTTTGTCTCTTATAAACTGATTGAAGAGGTCTTTTCCTTCCTTTTTTTTAACATTAACAATTTTTATTTTATTTTTTAAAAGTGTATTATTGTATTCAGGTTCACTATAAATTTTTATTTGATATAAAATTTATCAAATTCAACGACTAATGAGTATTTAATCAGTCAATTTTATAAATTTAATAACGTTCTGAAAATTAGTCTGAACCAGTCAATTCAACTGGTTAAATCGTGAAAGAATTTGTAAACTCTTTAACAAATTATACAATAATTTTATTTATAAAGGAAATAATGATTTGAAAAAATAATTCAACAAACATTTGAAGTGATGAAAATTGCGTCAAAGTCACAATTACTTAGATTAAACTAACTTTTCAAAATAATCATGTACAATAGCAAATAAATAATGCTAGTGCTACACTCAAAATTCAAGTTTAAGAATTCGAGTGATACAAATAGTTCAATATAAGTTGTCCACACATTAGACAATTCAAACCTTCCATATGTTATGCACTCGAAAAGAAGAGTTAGTTCGAGCCTACAAGTAGGATATTTAACAAAGACTAGAATAGAAAAGTCTTGAAATTGTAGTAATTGTGCTCGAAAAGAACAAGATGCTCAAGTTCGAAAACAAGACAAATACAAGAGACAATTGGAAAACTTGTAAAAGAAGTTTCAAGTTAGTTAAGGAAGTGTGAAGTTGGCAAATAGTAAATAAGACACGTGTCACACATTGATGTAGGTGAGCCCTTATTCATTATCTATAAATAGGGGATCATGTTCGTATTTTAGAAATTATCTACAAGATACAATATCCGTTATCATAGAATTATCAAGTTTGTCAAACTATTCGAAGAATGTATGTACGCATATTTAATTAATAAAATTCATTACTTTTACTGCATCTTATAATTAGTCTAATTCCGAATTTTGTTTTGCTATATTTAGTATAATTATGCACATTTGCATGTTTGTGTTCATTAAGTCAAACAATAATCAGTAAACTTATCAACTTATGACTGCTAAAGAATTTAATTCTAGTTCTAGATTGATCATTGAATTCATTTGTTTGAGTGATAAAATTTGCTATCAACGACTAGCAACATAATTTTAACATATTTTCTTTAATAGGTTAAAACACATATGAGTTTCACTAAATTTACATGAGACCCATATATTTTAGAGAAAGATATATATAAATTAAACACTTGATAGATTTAGACATTAAAAGATGAATTTATAGATAAAAATATCAACATATAACACTAAGGTTCAATTAAAAATTCAGACAAAAATGTAGGTTAGACTAGATGACTCAAATTAAAATTATGGAGAAGTATAAATTACTTACTACACCTTAAATATAACAGGTTTTTCTATTTTTTTTTAGATGTGGATAATTTATCCAATATCAAATGAAAATGTAACAAGTAAATAAATTTATAAATGAAGCACACATGAATTTATAGATATTACTTATACATTTACTTATTTAGTTAATTTTTAAAAGGTAACCTAAACTTTACCAAATATAAATAAGTAAATGAATAAAAAATAAATAAAAAATAAAATTATTTTATCAAAAGAAAAAATTAATTTTAAATGAAGCTGATGACAAGAAACAGAGTAAGGAACAAGAAGAAATAATTAAAATGAACTTAATTGTACTATTGTTTATATCAGTGTGTAATTTAATTTTAGTTCTTGAATTAGTTTTTGTTTAAATTTTATCTCAATTTTTCGAAAAGTTTTTACCCTCGGTTTCCTCTAGTTAAAATATAACTAAAAAACATGTTTTTCCGTAAATCAAAATCTCTATAACATGAACAAGGTAAACAATTTAATATTTTTTTTTCTTGACACGGTAAACAATTTCACAATTATTTTCTCTACTTAAATTATTTTATTTTTTTGAAATTAGTTATATTTTTCATTGCAACATGTTAAAAATGATTTACTCTATTCTAAATAAATTTTGAAAATTTGAGAGTTTTAATTAAATAGAAATGGGTGGAAAAGTAATTGCAAGAATTGAAAATGGAAGAACTAAAATCTCCTAAAATATTACCAAGAAATCAAAGTCGAACATAGTCCACGTTAAAGTAGTGAAAAGTGTAGTTAAATTTTGGAATAATTATTAAAAACTAATTTAATTTACTAGATACATAAATACTAGATTTTTTTGTTGTCAAAACATTATATTAAATTCTCTGTCAAGCAAACCCACTCCAAATTGGACTTAATAGATATAACCCACGTAGGCAGGCCCAAACAAGCTAACAAATAAAAAGTTAAAATGGTCATGAAGCCTTGTAGAGAGATAGCCCATGGGCTTGAATCTGGAAAGAAATTGTAATATAGTTAGTTAACACATGGGAGAATTTTACTTTATGCCCCTTCAACTATATCTTTACTCTCACATTTTACTCAAGACACCAATTTTACCCCATTATTTTAAAAAACTAAAAAAAGCAATTTTTCTTTTAAAAGAAACAAAAAAAGACAACACAACAATCAAAAAAACACCGATGATATTATTCAAAACACAACCTTTTTTACACACAAATAAATTTTTCGAAAAATATTTATGATCTCGAAAATTTTAATTTTTTAAAACATATTTATAATTTTGTAGAGTAAAGAGATTTTTTTTAAAATAGTCGAGGTAAATCTTAATCTCTGAACGATTTGTAAACTTTTCAACACATAAACATGAATTTGAAAGAAAATAAAAACAACGGTGTCGATTATTTTGGCCTAATTTTTGAAAAAAATGACATCAATATATTTTTCTATAATTTTATCCCTATTTGTATGTACTCGATTAATTTCAAAGTACAATGTCAGATCAATTAATCCTAAAGTACAATGTTAGATCGATTAATTCCAAAGTAGTTTTGACTCAAGATGTGTAGACAAGGTTGATCTGATTTTTAACTAGTCAAATTTTAATTTAATTTAATTTAATATATATATATATATATATATATATATATATATATGAGTCTGGGGGAGCGCGACATTCGGAATGGGCTAAACATCAAGGGTTCTTAGGAGACTTAGACACCACATCTCAACCCAAAGTCTTAAGGTTTTGGGTTGAGATGTGGTGTCTAAGTCTCTTAAGAATACTTGATGTTTAGCCCATTCCGGATAGTGCGCTCCCTCGGACTCACCAACAAGTGGTATTAGAGCCTGGTTTGACCTGGTGGGGGAGCAAAAAGCACTTGGATCAAGTGGATCAAGTGGATCAAGTCTAGTGGTGGGAACTCATAATTGAGGGGGAGATTTGTTGGAATTCAATTATAAGTGGTTAGTCCCACATTGACTAGGAATGGAGGAAATATTGGATATATAAGTAGAATGACCCATAAACCTAATGCCTTAAGGTTTTGGGTTGAGATGTGGTGTCTTAGTCTCTTAAGAATCCTAGATTAAATTATGAATGATCAAGGGTAAAAAAAAAGTTAATTAAAAAAATGATTAAAACAAAAAGTCATGTGACTTTTTTAAGTGGCCATCTAACACTTGCAATCATGATCATTCATGTATAGTTGTTAGGTCAAGATTTAATTCTTCGGGCTGATAACATATGTTGAAAAAATTACACTTTATTTGGAGATATGATTTCATTTGACACAACATACAATTCGAATAAATATTGTATAATTTTTGAGCTATTTATAGACGTAAATCCTCATTGTTAAAGTATAATCCTTGTGACTCTCTTCTTAGATGATGAAAAAGTTGATTCATTTGTGTGGTTGATTGAGCCTTTTTCGAAAGCAATAAGAGGCCAAAAATCTATTATGATTATAATATATCAAGACCCAACTATAAAGATTGTGGTTGAGAATGTTTTTATTGGTTCTTCACAAAGATTTGGTATGTGGCATAGTTTTAAAAAACATTAGAAAAGGTGGATGTTTCCTGAAATGTTAACATTTATTTTAATAATCATTTCAAGTCATGTGTCCAGAGTGCATAGTCTCCAGAAGAATTTGAATTAAAATGGAAGACTTTTATTACTAATTTTAAGTTTGAAGAGAATGATTGGCTTTCTCAAATGTATGATATTAGAAGTATGTGGATACTAGTTTATTTTAAAGATATGTTTATAGTTGGAAATTTGAGAAAACCACAATATCAGACAGTGAAAATTCATTCTAAAAATTACTTGACTAAGAACGTTAGCTTGGTGAAAATTACTCGAATAAATGATGGTGCTAATAGTGAATTGAAATTGGCTAAGATGAATAGTGATATTGTACCAACAATCTTAAATGAAGTAAGAAAAGTTAGAATAGAGAAACAAGATAGTCCCGTGATTGCTTTAATAAGTGAATTTATTTTGATCTAATAGTTGAAATTTACTCCTATCATTCTCATCTCATATAAGTGTTGGGACCGGATCATACAAGAAATTATTTAAAATTCGTTAAATTAACTATTTTTGTGGAACTTGAATTCAAAAATTACCAAAAGAATGTCAATACCAATAATAACATCAATAAACGAGTAAAAACTATAAATAAGATATTTCAAATTTTAATGTACAAAACCTCTCAAAGAAATAGTAAAAACTACATGTTGTCAAGACCATAGAAATCCATTCAATACATCAAATAATGAATACAATCAAAAGTCTTTCTAGTTATACTAGGAACACAAAATTAGCACCCAATGATGAAATCAAACACTAAGAGAGCAACTTCACAAAAACGGGTATCACAAACGGACTCATAAAGAAGACAAAATAAATAATAAAAATTATTATAGTAACAAACACAGTGGAAGGAACAACATACAAAATTTATAGCTGAAACAGAGAATGTTTTCTGAACACACATCTACCATCGAAAACAATTTATTCTTCTCTTTAGTGCATACTCAATTTTCTCATAACAGTGGAGCATCCAATTTCTTCCACTCATTGTTCAGTGTTCACACACTATGCCTTCTTTTTTTGCATATTTGAGATTATATTTATATAATTCTTTTAATTCAAACACATGCATGGGTAAGGTCTATTAACACACATTCTTATTTCTTTTCCTTTTTTTTTTCAATTGGCTCACTTGAGGAGGAACTTACCCAATAATTCTCCCCCTCATGACTCAAGTGGGGCAAACCACTGTCACAAATCTCAACATCATCATTATCATCATTGTATCTCTAACCAATACAAATGCTTCAACATCATTCACAATAGCATACTTTTCAGCAGTATACCTCTTTAAAGGTTTTCTTTCAATGATGACTTTTCTATGTTTATCAGGCTCACCTTATGATTGCATTCATTCATCGCCACAATTTTTATCATTAGTTGGATCATCACCATTAACTTCATTTGGTTGATCAGAAACCTCAAGTTTTTCTGATTCTTATATTGACTCACATGAGACATTTACAATAACAATGTCTTTCAATCTTGGTCTTTTATGAACACAACATCACTACTTATAGCAGATTTCTTAATAATAAGATCTTAAAACCTGGATCGAACTCCATCTAGACAATAGCCAATGAACACACACTGCATACCTTTAACATCCGTTTGAGGGGTATGCACAAATGATTTACATCCAAAAATATGCAAGTGATAATAAAAAACATTCTTGCCTGACTAAATCATCTCTTGTACTTTTTATTGCAAGGAACACACATGGTGAAATGCTTAGAACATGCACAACTTTGTTCAATGCTTCACCCTAAAATGGTTGTGGAAGCTCTGCTTGCTACAACAAACAATTAAATATTTCAACTAATGACTTATTCATCCTCTCTGTAGCACCATTCAATTGCAAAGACTTTTGATGTCTAATTCATTTCTCTTTACAATACGCGTCAAATGATATGCAACTAAAGTCCCTTCTTGAAGTTTCAAACTTAATAGTTTCTTTATCAAATACATCATGTTATTACATGTCTTTTTTGCATACAGCTACCCAAGTTTATTCCACAAGGATTTAGCATTTGTCTCCCCACTAACGTGGTTCAGTGCATTACATCAACCCCCTGACAAATGAATCGACATACATATCTATGTAGTAGAGTCCATTGATCAGTAATCTTATTATCCAACTTTACTACATCGATCACAAGTTGATGAAAACTTTTCACATAAAGTTGTTCTTCCATCTTACTTTGTCATAAGGCATAATTGGACCCATTCAAGGTTACCATAAGAGTTGTATTGACTACGATAGTTCACCACAAAATATTACCGCACGTGAACGAAAGCTATGATGCACGTTGTTGGGACCAAAGTGCACACCGAAATATTCAAAGCTTATTAAATTAACACTTTCTTGTGAAACTTGAATTCAAAAATTACCAACAAAACGAGAATACCAATAATAACAACAATAAAGGAGAAAAAAACTATAAATATGACATCTCAAATTTTACCGTGTAAATCCCCTCAAAGTAAGGGTAAAAACCACGGATCGTCTAAACCAAAGAAATAATTTCACTATATCAAGTAAAAAGTACAACCAAAAGTCTTCCTAGATATACCAGAGAACCAAAATAAACACCCAAAGGTGAAATCAAAAACTACCAGAGCAACTCCACAAAAATGGGTATCACAAATTGACTTTCAGAGAAAACAAAAATAATAATAAAAATTATTAGAATAACAAACACATTGGTACCAACAACATATAAAAGTGTCAGCTGAAACGTAGAACGTTTGCTAAACACACATCCACAATCGTAACCAAATGGGGCACTTTAAGTGATAGGTTTAGTCACTTGTTTAGTTGAGCAATTGATAAATAGGTGTCAATAGCGGAAATGGTGGTGGTTGATTCAAGTGCAAATGAGGATGGTTGGAGTTGGAGGAGAAGATTATTTCAATGAGAGTTAGAGTTAGTGGAAGCTATCTAGGGTGTTGGCTAATGTCTCGTAGCAGATTAAAAACCATATGAATGGGTATGAAATCATCAACATAAAAATTTACAATGTTAAAGTTGCTTACAGTTTGCTTCGTGGTGAAAAGGATCTTGAGGACTCACCTTCGTACCACATTATATGAAAAACGCTATTCTATTGAATATTTTGTTGTTTGCTTAGAGATTATTAAGTAATCGACTACTTATGAAGGGCAGGTTGATTCATAGAAGAGTTTTGCAGTTAGATAACAATTTACGTGTATGTGGTTGTGAAACATGTGAATCTATCCAAACATTTGTTCTTTGAATGCAATTCGTTGTGTCAGGTTTAGCCTGCAGCTCTTGGTTGGGTATTATTTTGTATTAGCGAATCAAAGTGTAGGATATGGATTTCAATTCTCAAGGTTAGTTCAAAAAATTTGATTTTTATAGTATGATCAAACATATTTTTTTATTTTTATATAATATTATCTTTTTTATGTTTAATCTCTATACTCTTTGGTCTATAATTTGGATATTTCAAGAATTAAATACAGATAAAAAAAATTCACCAAAATCACAAAAAGAATGCTTTATTTTATTCAATACAAA
>NC_021163.2:26589093-26630082 GCF_000331145.2 Cicer arietinum | reverse complement strand
ACTCTTTCTATCCTATATTACTCATATCATAAAAGAATGTGATCCTCAATTCCATACTTGTTAAAAATTTCAATGACATTTTTTTTAATATGTAAAAAAATAATTATTTATGTTAGTAACTTGAGTTATACTAATTTTCTAAAATTATTTTTAAATAACTGATACTATTCGATACAACCATGAAATAACTTCCTTTATAGCCAATTACAGTTGTTAGATTGTTAAGGAGGAGATACAATTTGTTAACAACAAGATCAAACTATAAACAATCTTCTTGATACTCTTTCAATATTTTGACTCATATTACACGACTAATCCTTTGAGAACCATGCAAGAACTTGAGTCATATTACACGATTAATCCTTTGAGAACCATGCAAGACTCAATCTTATTTCATGGTCATATTTTTCTAGATTAATTCATAATTAAGTTTAAAATTCGACTTTACTCATTTAAGCCATTGAATCAAAGTTAATTGTTTCCAAAATAAAAAAAGGAAAGTAAAACAACTTGGTAATTGGTTTCACCTTCTTCAATAAAGTATTTGCAACAAAAAAATACCATAAAACATATACTCTCAACCAAAGATATATTGTTATTATCTTTACCAATTGAAACTTTATGATATAAACCCCCATCTATATATCCCACCTTCAAAACTTACAAAAATAATATACAACCTCAACCATATACTTTCAAATCCCTACGCTATCTAAGAACTCAAATGGTTCTATGCAAGGTATAATAATAAACCTATATACTAGAATAATAAAATTCCTTCATTCTTTACACTACAACACTTAACTACTCCCCATGATAAACACAAAGATTTGAAGAAATCAATTGAGAAATAGAATCAACGACCCAGATTCTCATTCACAACATAATCAACCCTTGTCAATGATTTGATATCAGAAGACTCAGATCACAATCTCTATCATTGATTTAAATCAGACAGTCGAGATTAAAAACTGCGTGATACAATTATCGCAGAGAATCCATTTTCCAATGCAATATCAACTATCTCTCCCTTCAATATGTCTTATTATTTATGCCACAAAATCAGGCAACAATTGTGCAGCAAACCTCTTTGGATTCTGCATGTTGATACTCTCAAATGCAGCTGAAGAGTGAGAATTTGAATTGTTTAAAGCACCAAACTCATTATTTTCACTAATCTCCAATCTCCTTCCTAATTGAATATTCTCATTTGGCATAAAACTTTGATGTGGAAGACCAAGAGTGAGTGAAACACCATTATTATTATTATTACCTGAAAACCTTGGTGTAAAATTTTCTTCATCAAATCTTCCAATTTCTTCCATTGGGTATTGACCAAAACCAGCAATGAAATTAGTTTGGTTCCCCATGAAACAATAACCATCTCTACTTTCTCTTTCATCACCACCACCAACAAATTTCATTGAAACAATTTGTTGTCCATTATTTGTTGTTTCATTGGATGACTTCAAAACATTATTATGATGAGATTGAAGAATTTCATGGTTCCTTGTTCTCTTTGGACTTCCTTGTGTTGTTGTTATTCCATCGAGTTCCGACGATGAACCGATGAAGCTAAATCCTGAGGACGAATTGTTTCTAACATTGTTGTTACCAATTGGTGATGTTGTTGGTGTTGCAATTGAAACTATAGGATTAATGTTTTGGTTCTTGGTGGTTATGTCTTGTTTGGAATTGAAACTTCTTTTAGATTCTGTTTCTGAGGTTGGAACTCTGTCTTGTGTTGTTTTTGTTGAAGGGTCTTCTTCAGTACTCTTGTTTGATTTGTTGTCCTCTGAACCATTCAACTCTTGCTCCTTCATTTCTTCCATGTACATTTCTTCCACCATTGGCTTCCAAAGTCTAACTCTTGCATTTATGAACCAATTTGAAACCTGTATCATTTCTAATGTTGTTAGCATGATCAATAATATAACAATAAATCATCAATTTTCTCCTTAAACTATTTGGTTCATGAACTATAGAGTTTCAGAATTAATTATCATATTTTTATAGTTCAGGGACCAAACTAGGAGAATGATAATTTAGCGACTAAATTGAAGATTTAGTCATAATATCATTAAATAGGATAAATGTTATCAATATACTTCAATACATTTTTTTCTTATTGATTGAAATTCAAATAAATGTTGCTTGTACTATAAAGTTTGTGAGACTTGTTTTTAAATTATAAGGATTCATTTGAATTTCAATCAATGACAAGAAGTGTGTTGAAAAATATGTGTCAGAGAATATATTATATGCACTCATCATAAAAGAAGAAAAAAAAACAACACATAAAAAAGTAGGTAGATTACCTGGCTCCTAGTAAGCCCTGTTTGTTTTGCAAGCATTTGTTTGTCTGAATCCTTGGGATACCTGAAACAAAAGTCAAGCTATTTCAGTACAAATTTGACCTAAAGGCAGAGCATTTTTCAACTTTAAAATATTCATCTAAAATTTCAAGACTATGATTTCTTTTTGCATTAGTAGAAAAGTTTATTATACGTACAATGTAAAAACTAAATTTAGTCTCCAATTTTTAAACCTCAAACACTTTTAAATTGCAAATGTGGTGGAAGATGTTGATCTGCTGCAAACATTAATATTACATCAAAATACAAACAAATACAGTCAATACAACCGCAATTTAAAATCATGGTTTAACTAGCACTTACGGGTGAAGGAAGTGTTCAAAAAGCCACGCCCGAAGAACCGAAACGGATCTTTCAGGCAATCCTCTTTGAGGTCTCCAAGCATTATGATGGATCATTCCTAATTGTTGAATTGCTCTTTGTTGCCTTAGATGATGATCAACATATTTAAGCCTTGACCCTTCAATTTTGCCTCCAAAGCTATCATCTTCACCTAAGCTCTTATTTGCTGTTCTAATTTGGCCAGTAATTGCATCTTTTAAGCAACGAAATTGCTTGGATATTGTTTGTAGTGCAAGTGCAGTGTAGGTTCTTGCTGAGCCAATCCCTGCAACTTGCTCAAATGAGGAAATTACCATCTGCATTTGGTTGTGATATTGTCTGTACCTTTGCTCCACCTTCAAACCAATAATACCAAAAACCACATTCATTCATTAATTTGAAAACCAACATACTAATTGAAGAAATCCATATTTATTTTTTCTATTAAATTGTTGTCTATCATATATTTGATTGTATTTTTTCTTTCTTATAAAAACACATTAAATAAAAGTGTCCATTTAACTATTTTAATAGGAACTAATTTGGTGAAGAGAATAATTAACAAAAAAATGAATTACCTCATCAAGCATGTTAATTAGCTTGGCTTTCTTCATCTGAATTTCTTGTCTCTCAGTTGTTGATAACTCAGAGCTACGCTTCCCACTTCCATCACCACCAACAGAACCACCATCTCCACTAACACCAGTTGATGATTCACCAACAACCTTATTTTTCTCAAAACTCTTCTTCGAAATTTCAACCTTTATTCCACCATTAACATTAACAACCTCATCAAGTAATTCCTGTGTTGCCTTCAAATATTTCGAACTCAACAACACACTCTGAATCCCCGAAACACCGTTCGAAGCAGAGGAACACGACCCACCATTAGAAACACGCGCCTCCTCGCCCGACCCCTGAGCGTGCAAGCTCAAAGACAGTCCCTGAGTAGCGCGTGTGGACTCACGCGCCGCTGAATTTGGATCCGCCGCGTTCCACATGTTGTACTGCATGCGCGGTGGGAAGCCATGCAAGGCGGATATGTCGTGATGGGCTTGTACTGATTGCTCTGCCGTGAGTGGGACCCCCACGAATTGTGGTGGCGCGTGAGAGAGATTCTGTTGATGAATTGAGGTGTTGGCGGCTGAGTTGAGGAATACGAGGTTTCCGGCATGTTGCGATTGTTGCGGCGGCGTGTCGGAGTAATTGATGTAGCCTGATGGGTTCATGAATATGAGAGTTTGAAGGCCGTCAGCTGAACCTCCTTGAATTTCTGAATTATTATGAAAGTACGTTGCCATTGAATTTTTTTGTGTAAAAAAATAAACAATTTTCTTTTTTCCTTTTGATTTTTGATTTTGCTTTGTTACTTCACTCTGGAAAAGAAAAATAGCACACAGTAATAATTACCAGTTAGTGTTATAAGGCTTAATTTCCATGTACATAAACAATATTAAATTCTTAGATAAAAAAAATTAATACAACATTATTATAAAATAAAATAAATTAACCAACATAGATAGATACACAAAACATTATGTGGTAGTTGTAACTTTTCAACCTTGTGAATCTGGTTGGTGTGTAATTTGTGAATCAATTTTCAATAATTGAGTTAATTTCATAGTTGTAACATAAGATTCCTAGTGAAGAAGAAGAAGAAGAATGAATGAATTGTTACAAAGTAGATCAAGATTTAGTTGTTTTCTTAAAAAATATATATAACATATTATTGGGTATTGAATTGTGTATAAGAAGTATTCATAAATTCCAAATTAAGACATAGATGAAATTAGTTTCTTCTTTGTGCAAATTCTTTTTGAATCACATGGTGAACTCTAGAGACTTAAAAAGGGAAAGGAATGATGAGACACACAAGGAGGCTTTTTACAAAGGGAAGAAATTTTATTTTTTTGGTACAAAAAAGGAAGAGATTTGACAAGAAAGAAGAGAAGTACAAAGAGATTGAAAGAGGAAGAGAACTATAGACTAAGAAAAAAGGGTAAGAAGAAATTTCTTTTTCTATGTTATAGTTTTTATTGAAATTTAATGATATTATTGTAGATAATAGATATAGTAGTAGCAGTAGTAGTACCTGCAGACTGTGATGTAAATTGAAGTGTACACGTGCTTTGTTATCATCTCTGCACAATAGAGAAAGGAGAATTTTCAATTACAATGACACAAAACCTATGATAAAAAAAATAAAAAATAAAACAAATTTATTTTTCTTTCTTTTGGGACAGAGACACAGAGACAAGCACACACACGCACACAAAGTTTCACCAACCAAAGCAAAAATAATAATAATAATAATTATTATTATTACAGTTATAGCTATAAGATACATCAATAGAAGTAAACATCATCAACACATATAGATATAAAGATTCATCAAATTAAATTAAACTCACCTATATATATGTATCTATCTATGTTTGGAATTCTATCACTCTCTTCAACTTGCAAAGAGGAATAAGCTCTTCAATTTCCACTTCAACTGAAAATGAATTAAAAAGAGTTAAAAGATAGAGAGGGAAAAAGAACCCATCTTTCTTCAATTCATATACACTCAATTATGGATCAAAAATTGAATCTTTTTCAAATTTGAAATTCTGGGTGTGTGTTGAAATTTTGTGAAAGTGAACATATTCATCAATATGTTGTTATCTTCTTATCTTTCTTTGGGGGAGAAGTACCTGTGAATGAATAGATAAAAAAAACATGAGATAGATTGAAAGAACTTGGTTATGATTTGACTCTCCCTTTTCAAATCATTTGATTAAACCAAGCAACCCCCTTATGATCAACAAGATAGTACCCTTTTTTGGGGGGAGAGAGAGGAAAAAGAGAGAGATGTGAAGAAAAACTATGGTCTATGCTAAGAAAATATTATATTCATATACATATTTATATATGAAATATGAAATATATGAAAAATGTAATTGAGATATGTAAGAAGTCACAAGCAGCTGCAAAACGAGGAAACGTCTCCTCTATTAATTTTTTTGTTTAATAATAATTTAATAATTAATTAATAATAATATAAAAGATGATCGACGATGAACAATGAGCGGGTGGAGGGATCCTATTGCTCATTTCACAATAAATATCTTCTTGTCGTTTTCGTAATTTTTTCCATATTTTTTTTTTCATTTTAATTTATTTGTGTATTTTTTGTGGTTGGATGACCGAGTTTGAAGATAAAGCAATTAAATTGCCAAGGAAAACAGAACCAACTACCATAACACCACCAACTTTAATGCTTTCAAAGCTAAATATTTATTTGTCCACACTATTTTTCTAGAAAAATATACTTACATGTATATCTTCAATTTTACCATATTTTTTATTTCAAAAAAAAATTATTTTTTGTACTATATTGTTATTATGAATTTGTATATTTAGCATATTGTTGAAGAGCAAAAAAGAGAAAGGAAGGGGTTAGAAAAGCAATGGGTCCCACTCAAGTGCATGTATGATGAGTATACGAATTATGACCCCTCAAAAAAAGTGGTCCCACACTTAGCTTTTATGCATCAAACCTATAATCAGTAAAATTGAAATTGTTGGCCATTAATTATTTTGCTTATTGTGTATTTTTTTCTCACATTTTCTCAACAATCTTTGATGACACCAAAAGGATCACTAAGAAGCACAAAAATAAAATGGAATAATAACTATAATGTAATTCAATAATTTCTTCTTAAATTATTAAGAAATATATTGGACAAAGAAAGAAAAGAAAAAATAAACAATAGTAATAACCCTTTCAAAAAAATATAGTAATAGAGTAATAACCCTTTCAAGTATAGAGTGAGGTAATCCCATCATTTGAATGGAAAGACAAAGAATAATCATATTAATTAATTAAATTAAATTCTAGCTAACAATGGCTATTTTTAACATCAAAGAAAAAGCTAGCTCTCAATCACTATCAGTAACTATTATTGTGTAAGAATAAGCAGTGACAAATTTAAGGACTGTGCATGATGTTAATAGGACTAAATTTTTTGAAGTTAGGGACATTCATTCATGTTGTAGCTTATTTCAACTATACATATAGAAGAGAAAAAAAAACAGTGGTACTATGGTAGGTGCTATTTAATATACTATATAGAGTTAGTTCTATGAAATGGCCTTTTTGTAATCACAACCTGTCATTCTCCTATAGATCAATGTCAATAATTTTTATATTTCACAATTTTTATGTTTCTCTCAGATTTTTTTTTTTTAAAAAAAACTATCGTAACTTTTTGTTCTCATTCAACAACTAGACATTAAACAAATTTGTATTTTTTATTTCTTTCACATATTGTATTGTATAGTAGCAAATTGGATTTCACAAGGACACTTGTAAAAATTAGAGCAAAAGGGTGGTGTCTCTATTACTTATGAATATTCATGTGTCAGAAGGATATATAGTTTTCAATGTGTACTTGAATGTACAAAAATGATGAAGAATCTTTATTGAGTAAGTGAGCAGAGAAAGATGTGCATGTGGTTCTTTTCTTTCTCTTTTTCTTCATTAATTAAATTTGAAAAGAAAAAGGGGTAGGCTTATTTTATTTGTCATAGAAGATTTGATAAAGTTGTTGACCTATTTTCTAATTTATAGATATATAATTTAACTAATTCTTTTTTTTTTATTAACCATAATATATGAAGCTAAAATTTATATATATGTTGATGATATTGAACCTAAATATTGTATTTTGTTAAAGGAAGTGTATTTCATATAGTCCTTTGCTTAATTAATCGGTGGAAGGTTAATAATTCAACTCATTTTAACAAAAATTTAAAGTAGAATGAGTTATAGGATCAGAGTTAACTTTAGATTATTAAACTCTAACAAAATAAAAATAAGAATATAATGATTAATTTATTATTATTTGTTTATAAAAAATGTACCGGCATATGAATTTGAATACACATCAACATTTTCATGATGGATCTTTAAAAACAGAGGAAATGTGGTTAATGAAAATAAAGAAAAACTAAAAAGTAAAAATGTAACAACTATAGATTTTTCTTATTGATATATACTTTATTTTGTAAAGGGAGTGCGTATCCTACTAATCTTTGCTTAACTTATTGACAGAATATTAGAGTAGTTCAATTGGTTTTGAACTAAAAAATTAAAAAAGTTAAATAAGTTAAAGATCAAAATTTAAACCATGATAAATGAAAAAATACGCCATAATAATTAATATACTATTATTTGCTATAAATTTTTTTTTACCGAAATCTGATTTGAATATTTGACATTAACATTTTGAGCATTAAAAGAACAGAGAAAATGTGGTTAATCAAAGGGGGAAAAAACAAAAATGCAAGAACTATAGACGATATTTTTTAAGATCATGATGAATAATACAGCTAAAGAAAAAAAAAAGCATGGAAGGTTGAAATTCCTCCGTTTGGATTAAGCAATTACTTATGCTACACAATTGGATGCATGTCCCTTAGTATATGATTCACAAAAAGTAAAACCATTATAGAAACCCAAGAATCAAATTAATAAGGTGGAGGTTATTATCATAATGATTGTGACACGGAATTCAACTACTTTGGATATCATATGATATTCTCTAGAGAAACAATGGAGAAGTAAGACATGCATATGATATTATTATATTAAACAACTAGTAATTAACTATTGATTATGAAATCTACTAATTTGAGTCATAATCAGGTCATTGAATATTTAACTCAAGTTTTTATCATAGCAATAGACATATATATAATTGAGCCAATAAATTGCATAAATCCGTACTATTGTCCCCTATATATGTGGATTTGGATTGTGTTGATTTTTAAGCAACCAAATATGAAATATTAATATATAGTCACACAAAGTATCACATCATACTAATCCCAAGGGTCACTTCCACCTTATGATACTGAACCCATGTTTATAAATATGGGTTGGACTATATACAATATAAAAATAAATAAAGGGGGCTTTGTATGGGGTATGGTCCCTTACTATATATATATACATGTGTGCTCTATCTACTTCAACATTGTTATCATAGGATATATAGTTGTCCTATTCTTTCCTTATTCCAATTTCTTTCCTGATCAAGAAAATGATTTGAAAAGAATAAACTGCAGAGAAAAATGTTGAAAATTATTTGCTTAAAAAATTCCATGTAGTTAGAATGTCAAAAAGAGGCCAAGGAAAATGATAGCCAAGGCCAAATTGGATATGACGAAATAGTACAAGCATCATTCATATAGTCATGACTATATGTACCAAACATCAAAACTTAGATCTAGTTAGTTGCAGATTTGCAATGCATCATTAATATATTATTTCTTTAAAAAAAAAATAAACTAGTATATATTTCATACCCAAGTATTATATTTATTCAAATTTCTTGAAATATGGGTAATATTGTCTAGAATGTTTTAAATTAGAAGAAGTATATTTTGGTTACAATTAGAAGAAGTATATACTCCCTCCTTTCAAAAATAAATGTTGTTTAATTAAAGTTTTTTTACATATCAACAAAATCAATCAATGATTAAATGTAACAACTTTACAAAAAAATTCATAAATCTTTTACTATATTAAAAGGTTAAAAAAAAGCATAAATTCTGGAGCACTTATTTTAATCATTTTAATAGTCAACAATTATGAGAAATCTTGTTAAAAAAAATATTACTTCCTTCGTCTTTTTTTAACAGTCGTTAGTTTACTTGAAAATAAATATTTTTATTCAAATATTTTTATTAATTTTAGTTAATTGAAAAATTTGATGAAATAAAATACAATAAATAAGATTATCTTAGTGAAATAAAGTAGTATTACATTGAAATAAAAAAAGAAAAAATGACGAATGAAACATAGAGAATATTTCTTAAAACACTTATTTTAGGAGAAAAAAGTCATTTGTTTAAACTAAGAAATATTATATATGAATATCATCTTTGTTTGAATAAAATATTTAGCCTTCATTGTAACAAAAAAAATATATTTAATCTTTAGTAGTTAATAAATTTTAGTTAAACATAGATTAATATCAAATTTAAATTCTGACCAAAATAATTCTTAGTTATATTTCCTTCATCTTAAAATTGAAATTCAAATTACCATGATTTTTTTCTTAAAAATTAGAATATTCTACAAATAAAATTATTTTCATTTCAAAAATTAACAATGTGTTGGATCTGCGGCTAAAGTGCCGTTTTCGCATTCCGAAGCAATATCATCAAAGTGAAAATAAAGAAGCCTTGAAATGTAACTTCTATATAATTAAACATGATTTTTTTTAATTTGCAGTAAAATTGAAAAATACACCACCAAAGCAAAAGGAATGCTAAGAAATTGGCGGTAAAATGTATTTAAAATTTCCACACGCTCCATGAGTAATAATATTGAGAAATTAAAATAAAGCTACAATGGGGTAATACGTACAATAGTTATATGCAAGGGTATTTTTATAGAGTGGACCCACATTGTAGCTAGGAAACAAAAGAGAAGAAATTGAGGGTGTTTCGTGGTGGAATACCCTAGTGAAGACGCAACTATTATTTATTGGTTTTTGGTCATGACTTTGAGATTCAGCTAAAAGAGTAAAAACACAAGTGAATACAAAAGAACCCTAATATTATTGCCACAAAATAAAAGGGTACCGGGCCCACCATGTACCTACTTATAGCCCCACTCCTATATTGCCGCCACCAAGCTCTTCTTTCACACTCACACCCACATGGGAAGAATATAAGCTCCTACTACTTACACACATTATTTAATGTGCCTAATTCACCACGTAACTGCACTAAAATACACATCTTTTTTATTTTCCCTTCTAACCTTCTTTTTTTTTAAATAATTAAAACGGATGGCATTCCATTTTACAAGATATGTCATGAATAGTAAGGAGATACGGATAAAATCAACAAAAAAGACACTCATGACAATATTGACATGGAAATACAATCAAACTTACACGTTATAATTTATACAAAATCATCTAATAACATCGTCGTCTATACAAATCAATAGATGCGAGCTTCATTGATGAAGATCGTACGCAAAATTTGACAACTTATTTATACTCATCCTTTACATAATGAATGTTTTTATAATTTTTATACTTATATTAACAAATACAATAATTATAAGAAAACACATGGTCATTTTATCAAATTATCTTTATTAATTATTGGTTGATTTACCACTATCATAATTGTAATAATTGAAGTAGTGTACATAGTAATAATTGAATTAATAATTGAATTAATAGTACAATTAGAAGTAGTGCAATTAGAATTAATAGTATCTAATTAAAATTACATTGTACATTGTAATTAACATTCTTTTTTTGAAATATTTTATTTATTAAAGTGACACTCATTACGAAATAGAGAGTATATATGTCTGACTTCTTGAATATTTGGAGCTATTAGGAAGTTGTATTATTGCTTGCTTATGCAATATAATTTGCTAATGTCATTGTTGCTTGTATTTCCTCTTTTGTAATTCTCATTTCTTCCTTGGTATTTATTCATATTTCTATTTTGATGTTTAAGTTCAATATGAGCTAAATATCTATGTAATTATATATTTTTCTCTTTTTTCAAAGACACCTCAACATTAGATGAGAACATATTTATGGATTAATAAGGTATCTCATCATTTTGGATAATGAGCCAATGAAATATTTATTATAAAAAGGATAAAAGTCCAAAAAGGAATAAAAAGAGTGTGCTATATAACGACAAAAATATGAAAAATCAGGGGCAGAGACCATTAACCATAATTTCATCACCTCCACAAACCCTAGTATTTATTCCTTGTCTCTCGTCAAGTTACATAATTGGGGAACCATTGGCGCTCCTTCTTGAATATTTGGAGCTATTAGGAAGTTGTATTATTGCTTGCTTATGCAATATAATTTGCTAATGTCATTGTTGCTTGTATTTCCTCTTTTGTAATTCTCATTTCTTCCTTGGTATTTATTCATATTTCTATTTTGATGTTTAAGTTCAATATGAGCTAAATATCTATGTAATTATATATTTTTCTCTTTTTTCAAAGACACCTCAACATTAGATGAGAACATATTTATGGATTAATAAGGTATCTCATCATTTTGGATAATGAGCCAATGAAATATTTATTATAAAAAGGATAAAAGTCCAAAAAGGAATAAAAAGAGTGTGCTATATAACGACAAAAATATGAAAAATCAGGGGCAGAGACCATTAACCATAATTTCATCACCTCCACAAACCCTAGTATTTATTCCTTGTCTCTCGTCAAGTTACATAATTGGGGAACCATTAGCGCTCCTTCTTGAATATTTGGAGCTATTAGGAAGTTGTATTATTGCTTGCTTATGCAATATAATTTGCTAATGTCATTGTTGCTTGTATTTCATCTTTTGTAATTCTCATTTCTTCCTTGGTATTTATTCATATTTCTATTTTGATGTTTAAGTTCAATATGAGCTAAATATCTATGTAATTATATATTAATGATGCTATAATGAAGTTTGTTTGTTGGACTTGAATAGCTTCCTTTTAAACAAGTTGTTTTCATTTTAAGCTTTAAAACATAAATTGATCACTTAAGATTTATTGTTAGACTTTTAACCTTAAAAAAAAGAAGATAGAAATACTTGATTTAGTATGCATGAAGTCATATTATATATGCTTGAAAATCCATAGAGAATCTTTTTATCATTAATGTTGCATGAATGAATTTGTAGCATAAGCCTAGGAATAAATATTAGTTTGATGACATCATGATAACCGGGCTGGAAAAAATCCAAAGTCAAATCGTCTCATGAATGGCACATCAAGCTATAGAATACTACACATGTGAACAAAATGATAACCTAGTTATATTGTTAAGTTAACTATTTTTTATCATCAAACATTAGGTTCACTTTCTTTTTAAATCTCATTTTTACTTTTAATTGTCAACAAAAAAATGTTATCTTTTTTATTTTTACATCAAACAAGTTAATTGTTGAGAAAAATATTAATTTTTTTAGCAAACCTCAATCACTGTCTATCTTCTGTAGGAGTTGAACTCCATACCTAGAGAATAAGTACTACATTTTCACTACTCCTACTATCAATTTGTAGAATCATGATATTTATCTCCTAGGTGATGAGTTCAACTCCTTGTGAAGGTAAAAACTCGCTAATTTATCCAAATGTGAAGGTAAAAAATGTTTTATAAAATTATTTTGAACTATCAAATAAGTAAAAAAATGACAAAAATACATTTTAATTAATATTCAAAAAAGTCAATCAAAATAATAAATAATGATAGAGAATATGAAATACTATGAATTATATGTTCAAAAGTTCCTTGAAATAGCATTTAAATATACATTGCAAGCTCAATCGTTGAGTCACAAATGTTTTTGCATATGTCTCGTAGCATGTAGGGGTGTACAAAGGACGGGTTTGGAATGCCCCTTACTCGATCCCTATATTTGATCGGACTAATTTTTAGATCCTAACCTGTCCCTTAACCCGATCAAATCTGATTAGTTGCAGGTTCAATAAAGACGAGACCAGGTTGGTCTCAAGATGAGTCGCAAACTAATAATTCTTAAACTTCTTTTCTGTACAATAACAACAACAACAACAACAATAATAATAGAAGTAGTAATAATAATAATAATAATAATAATAATAATAATAACAACAACAACAACAACAATAATAATAACAACAACAACAACAATTCAACTTTACATTATTTGCTTTAGATCTTTTTACAAAATTATAAGGATGAATATACAATTTAAGAGATACAGTAGGTTATAGAGTATGATAATAGAGATATGATTAGACATTGTTGAATAAACAAACATTGAGATCTTTATTATCGGTTGTTTATAATACCAAACGCCAACTATACGCAAAAGACACATAAAAAATAAATTTGATGATATGGTAGTTTCTCTATATAGCTTCATAGAAATATTATGGTAGTATGATTGGAAAAAACAATAAAAGTCGACACAGAAAACAAGAGGAACACAATGAAAGCCGTCTATTAGAAAAAAAAGTGAATAAGGGAGGAGAAAAAAAAAATTAAAACTCTAAATTAAGTTGGTGTAGTAAAATAAGGTAAAATAAATAAATAAATCTTTTGTCCTTAATGTATTTTGGGAAAGGAGGGGTAATCCGGAGGGTGGCCCAAACTCGGTAACATTGTCCCTGTCTAGTTTTTTTTTTTTTGGACCGAGTCAGACCTAACCCATTGCTTATGGGTCAAGTCGAGTTCGCGGGATGAACCGGGTCATGTACACCCCTAGTAGCAGGTCAACAATGGGTAGCGGTGATTGTTATCGGGATCAAAGATAACAACAGAAATGTCGATGAGACTGAGAAATCAAATGTGGTGGTCAAAAGGTAACATTTACGATTTATGCTCTTTGATGAAAGGCAGTGGCGATGGTGGAAGGCGTGTGGTTTAACAAAGGTAAAATCGTGGGGAAAAAATTTAGAATGAAATCAAAAGTTTTGTATCTAAAATCGAAAAAGGAGATTACACGATTTGATACAATGATGTCGAAATAGGTTTGATGTTGTTCGATTGTACCGAGTTCTCTAATTCTTAATATCTCATATCAATATTTTGCAACACTTCCTTCGATGTCTTGATGAATGCATATTAAGATCAATACAAGCTAAAGAGTTGTTCCATTTTGCACTTGACTTCATTTTCCTTAATTCTTAGACCTTCAATATTGTTAGATACACTAAAGGTTACACTCATGTTGTGAATTTTCAAATCTATTGAACGTGGCGATTAAAAGTTCTTGTGGTGGTTTATGACATGGTGGCAATGTAAAAACTATTTTTCAAACTTTGATCTCGTTCATAAATGACAAATAATGGAGTAAGCCTCGATGAACAATGGTGGGTCAAAAATGACATAGGAAAATGATGAAAGTTGTCTATATGATCGTGATGAGTGAAGCGATACGTGATATCACAACCAAGGCTCTAGTACTATATTTGAAATATGAGAGTTAGGGGAAAATGTTCAAAAGAGCTTTCGAAGCTTGAGATTAGGAAAACTCATAAGGAAGCACTCATTTTGATGGAAAAATAGTAAAAGTAATATAATAAGATCTCTCTATATATAGGGAAATTAATTACCAAACTCAATTTAAGGTTGGAGCAAATTTTGGCTATAGTATGATTCTCAACTTGTTATTCAGGCTCTCTGCAACATCAACATTATTCTTTGGCAACTTCGTAATCTTTGCAAAAATTGATTTATTTTGAATTGTAGTATGTATTTATATGCTTCACATATCTATTGTAAAGGGGACCATTGTACTAACAAGTTGGTCTCTCATGATTGTACTATTACTTGTTTTAAGTGGTGGGACTTTGTTCTCTCTTTTAATTGGGGAAGATTTTTATCGGAATATGTTAGGTCATCCCAACTTTCGTCAGTAATTTGTAATGTTTCCTTGTTTAGGTTTTGACCTAGTCCCTCATTGCTTTTGCATCTCTTTTTAGTTTAGAATATTTTTGTTAGGATGTTGAAGATGATTGTTGGTTATTTGGGCCAATATAGTTGACATGTTAGTAATCATTGTGATGTTTCTACACTCTAACATTCTTTTGATTAAAAAAAAGACTTAACTGTACTTTTGATCCCTTTATTTTCACCAATTGTTCCTTTATATTAAAAATCAACAGTTTTTGTCACTTTATTGAATTTTTTAACAAAAAATTGATGATGTGACATATTTTAAATGACGATGCATATGATCTCATGATATAGATTCCTCTAAATGTATGGATTATATGTATATCATTAATTGAATTACAAAAATCAATCATTTTCAAAGTTGAAATCGGAGTTTTTAGAGACTTTTATTGTCATTTTATGAATGTTAATTATTATACATCACTGTATCAAATATCATATTATTTAAAACATATTACATCGTCTTTTTTTAGTTAAAAAAATTAAACAAAAAAATCAAAATTATCGATTTTTAAAATAGAATGACTAATTTTATGAATTTATAAAAATATGGTAACTAAATCCCCAATTCAACCAAAAAAAAAAAAAAAAGAAATCAAATTTAATACTAACTAATTCTATAGAGAACAACTAACTTCCATACTAAAAAACTAACTAAATCTAACAAATTTATTAATTTATCCCTGACAAACCAATTGAATCACTATTCTTATATTAAGAATTTTTCAAAAATAACTTAGAATTTACTTATTTATTTATTTATTTTAGAAGGCTAAAACAAAGTTTTAATGGCCTTAGTTATGGTGTGATTTTTGGATATCAAAGTTTCACACCGGATATCATATATTATACAATTTTTAGTTTCTTTAATAATTTTTTATTTCTTTTCAAAATATGAACACACACATTCGAATTGTAATTTATACTGGACTACAGTGTTTCACTAGAAGAAAACACTCATTTTGTGGTCAACTTTACAAATATTTTGTAGCCGAAAAAAATCTTTACAAATTACTGACCGAAAAAGCTCTCACAAATACTAAAATTCAAATGGGTCGTTATTTGTGGCTGAAAAAGCCTTCACAAAAGACTACAATTTCAGCTGGATTTAGTGACTGCTTAAGCCTTCACAAAATCACAACGTTGTCATTTTGTGATAGTTTAGACCGCCACAAAATCCAGCTGAAATTGTAATCCTTTGTGAGAGTTTTTTCAGCCACAAAATCAGTGCACCGTTACACGTTGTGGCTGCAAAGGCCGCCACAAATGTTTTAGTTACCGTTGGATTTTGTGACTGTTTTGACCGCCACAAAAGATCAAGATTTTTCTATAAATATCACTCCTCTTATCATTTTTCATTTATACTTTCTCTCTAAACTTTATTTCTAAATTTTCTCTCCACCTCCTCTCTACAAATATTATTTCTCCAAGTTTTTTCTCTGCCTTGTATTTTGAATTTTGGAATGTTTTATTTGATTTAATAGTAATTACTTTAATTAATATTAATATTATATTTTTATATATAATATTTTTATTTAATTTTTAAATTTAATTTAATTTTAAATTTAATTTAAATTTTAATTAAATTGTAATATTATATTTTAAATTTTAATTTATTATATCTAATATCATTTTTTAATATGAATTTTGAATTTAATAAAATTATTTTTTTAATAAAGTCAAAATTTTGTGGGGGCCTAATCCCTCACAATTTTTTTTTTAATTCTTTTCATCCTTTGTAGCGGCCTAAGCTCTTACAAAAGGAGAAATTTGTGGCGGCCTGGACCCTTCAAAAGCTTAATTTTTTTAATCAGCTTTAACATTTGTGGCGGCCTAAGCCCTCATAAAATGTGGAATTTGTGACGGCCTAAACCCTCACAAAAGTAGGAATTTGTGGCGGTCTTGACCCTCACAAATGGTAACGAAAAAATCAAAATTTGTGGCCATTTTGGCCGCCACAAAAGTTTGTGATTAGCTTATTTGTAGCTGCCTAAGACCACCACAAATGTTTATGTTGTGGCTGCTTTCCCTCCTTTGTGATGACTTTTGGCCCTCACAAATTCCATCAATTCTTGTAGTGTCTATGCAGATGTCAAAAATGTATTCACATAATAGTACTCATATTTATAGATGCTAGTGTAACTATCTATAATTATTATAAACATAATTATTTATGCGGTTCTTTAATTTCAGATAACATCAAAGTCTTTTATTTTATTTCATTTTTTTCAATTTGGTCTTTTATTTAATTTTCAGTACAAAATTTGATCTTTTATGTTTTCAAATATTAACAATGTTATCATTTTTTTACAAAAATTCATCAAAATTTTCAAACAAAATTCATAAAATTAACTATCATCTTCAATATAATACAAATTTCATCAAATTTATAACTCAAATCTTCAAATAAACTAATATTTCAATTCTTTATATCTTCGAATTTTTATAATAAAATTAAATAAAGGACCAAATCGAAAGAAAAAAGAAATAAATGACTGAAGTGTTATATAAAATTAAGTTAAAAGATCGCAGAAGCAATTGTGCCTTATTATTAAATAAAATAAAAAGATATTTTAATTTTTTATAGTAAAAAATTATTAGTTTTAAATCATTTCATGTTATTATTCCTAATACACCATTCATTTAATTCAAAAAATTTAATCTATAAAATATATCCACATAATAGCATTGATGTTTATAGTTGCTAGTGTATCTCTATCTATAGTGTTGTACTCCCTCTTCATTATTTTAAGCAAAAAATATATTTTAATGTTTTGTCACGTAAAAATTAACTACTTTTAAATTATTTAATATTATTATTCTTAATACATCATTCATTTAATTCAAAACATTATGTTTGATATTAAAAAGAAGGAGTTTAGTAAATTTAATTTTTGTTTTATACAAAATTTAAAAAATTATTTATAATTAACTATATTTTTTAATATGTATAAAAATTATTTTATATAATCATTGTCACTTGTTATACACAGTTACAAACTTGGCTTGTAATTTATTTTTATTTTTATTTTTATATGAAAATGAGGCGTATAGTTTGGTTATTACTTGTTATGGTGGACGGATATTTCATTTTCACTGCATAAGTTCCCTAGCTAGTGTCGTACGTGATGACTAAAGAGTCAAAAGATATTGATAGACCCCGAGACCCTTGCATGTCAAGTTCATTGAATTACTTGTACACTTCACATCCATCTTTTTGCTTTCTAAAATTTTCTTTTCCTTGTCTTGTCCCTTGAAATTAATTACTTATTTTATTTTTTTGTCAACCAATTAATTAATACATAACACACTAGTACCATAAAAAGATAACATATTAGTACTAACATGTAGTAACATTATTTCCTTTCAATACATTAATAATAGGTTTTAGGGAAAACAAATAGATCAATGGTATCTTTGTTTCACAGCAAATGAAAGAAAAGAAAGTAAGAGAAATTATTTAAAAAGGAACTAAAGTAAGAAAAAATAGTAGAAAGTGAGATGGTTTTTGAGTTTTTGGTATGAAAGAAAACAAAAGGAAAAAATGAGATGAAAAAAAAAAATCATATTCATTAAATGACATAAATATTCCTATATAAAAATATAATAAAATAAATGTTTAAAAATAAAAATAATATTTTAATACAAAATCAAAGAGATGAAGTAAAAGTTTGTAATAATAAAAAGGAGAATTACGTATGTTAAAAAATAAATATAAATAAATGTAGCACATGTATATATTAAAACGAGACACAATATAAAAAAAATAATTAAATGTGAAACATGGGATAAAATTGTCATTTTAAATACTTTTTATATGAACTTCACTTTTCTTTTCAAAGGAAAGATGAAACAAAGATAAAATTGTCATTTCAAATTTCAAATTTTAAATACGTTGTATATCAATTTC
The DNA here is from genome assembly GCF_000331145.2 of Cicer arietinum. NCBI lineage: Eukaryota > Viridiplantae > Streptophyta > Magnoliopsida > Fabales > Fabaceae > Cicer > Cicer arietinum. The sequence continues at coordinate 26,610,995 of NC_021163.2, read as the reverse complement.
ACTTTTTCTTTTCAAAGGAAAGATGTTTAAAAGTGAAGTCGATCTATTTATTTTTTTCCTTGCTAGTCATCCGCAAACCAAATGAAGGAAAATATTTTGGTAAGTGTGCTTACACCCTCGTTTCCTTTTTATCTTCAAATAATTTGTTACTCCAAACATAGTATATATATATATATATATATATTATTTTTTTAGGTGAGATTCTCTCAAATATTTCAAAGTCTAATTATGAGAGATATAGACATAGAAAAATAAGAATGTGTATTTTTTCTCTCTCATAAATAAGTTCTCAAGTATTCGAGGAGATCTAAGTTTTTATACGACTATAATATATATTATAAGACATCACAACTTACAATATCAATATTCCAATATTGTTAGATAGTTTGTTCGGATTTAAATATAAGATTTACAATTGTGTACGTAAATTTATGATAGTATTAGCTATTTTATTCTCTTCATAATTGTCATGTTTATTATTTGTTGACAAAAAATTATATTTTATTCGTCTTAAAATATAATAAAAAATAGGTTAAAGAATGTGAATGCATTTATTCTAAATTTGAGATTAAATACATTAATATTTTGACTTATATTTTGAGATGGAGAAAATATTAAGTAAGTATGTATGATGTGGTAAAAAAATTAATGCAACAAATAAAGATAACATCCACTTGTAGAAGAAGAGTTCAAAAAGTCAAAGGAAGAGTCAAAACTGACACAGTGCATTATTCCACATGTTTATGAATTAAGGATTTATCATGAGATAGAGTGTGTTTATATAATTATTTACCTATTGAATATACATTTAATTGATGAATTGATTAAATCAGTCAAATTGATGTGTTTGTGTTAAATTGATCATAAGATGAAAATGATGATGTGATGAATTGTGATGTTAATGATTATATTAATATTCATGATGATTTATTAATTGATGAATCTCGATAAAAAATATGATATTGAAAATACTTGATGCATGTCTATGATACTCCTCTGAGAGTAAAAATTAACTTAGGACAACAAGTAGAGAAAAGGATATGTGAGAGCTAAGATCTTAAAGTAATGAAATGATGAATTGATCATTAAGCATATATATGAAATATTGAATAGGAGGGTTAAGTAACCCCAAAATGTCAAAATGTCAAGAAAACATAGTATATTGGGTTTGGGATGTCGATTAAAGGACTTTGGAGGTATTCTAGTGAGAAATTCTTATGTCGTTTAGAGATGATATTTAATGTCGGGAGCTACCATCAACACACGATTAATCCAACTAGACGTCAAATAATGACCCAGAAAGTGAAGATGTCAAACGATTCTATAGAGAACTTAAGTGTGTACACATGTTGACGTAGTGTCACATTTGTCAAAAGTATTTTAAAATTAATTTGGTACCATATATGAAAAGTGATGCATTAAGTGATAGTATTAGAGAGCATAAACAACATATTTAACATATTTAAAGTGATGTTGCATTAGCATAAGAGTTAATTGTGCTCTATCTACTAAATTCATGTGGTGGTGTTTGATATTGTGGTATGGTACTACTTGCCTAGAACTCCCATGTTTCAAGACATTTTGTTGCATGTGCATTCCCATCTTTAATCGCTAGATTTATTTAATTAAAGTATATAAGAAAAATAAGTTCTTACTTCAAATTATCTACTGACATTGTATTTTGTGGCAAGTAGACTCCAATGCAACTGAAAAAAATTCGACTATATTACTTTTTTAGAAATAAAGGAAAACAAGGGGTACTTTAACCCTTACATTTGTCAAATAATACAAACTCAACATCATAGTGGAAAAAGCACTATCCACTTTATACGAAGGGTTGCATAGCTCCAACAAATCTTGTGTTCGACTATATCATATTAAATTGTGTTTCTATTTGTTCACTATTGTCACGACTACTCTTTATCTCAATTTATCCTATATCTCAATTTATCCTAAATCTTTTTTAATATATGCAATTACACCAAATCTTGTGTTCGACTATATCATATTAAACCTTTTTTGGATGTCCTTTTAAAAGGATTTATCAAATCTGAATTAATGATGTTTAAATTAAATTGATTTTCGATTGATTTAAATTATAATTATAAAATAGTAATTGAATATTATTATTATTAAATTATATAAAACTATGTTAAAAGTGAAAGAAAATATAACATATACTCTCTATATAACAATCAGTGTCATTTTAGCAAAAATAAATTTATTTTAAAATGAATGTCATTCACAATTTTCAATGCAACTTTAATATCTTTTCTCCTATACTACCCTTCAATGATTATTATATACACAACTTTCAAAATATTATTATAGTTTACATTGGTAAAAGTGAAAAATCCGTCAATAGTTAAGATGAGTAGTTTGATAAAATTAATTATCTCTTTATTTTAATTATTTCATTTCTTAATATGTATGTAAAAACTTTCAACGACATCTATTGTAAGATCGAGGGAGTAATATACTAAAAATTAATGTTGCAGATCAACATTGATGAATTATGTTTGAAATATACGAATTAGTAAAAAAAAAAAAAGTTAAATTAAAGAAGTAAATATTATTATTAAAATTAAGACTAACAAATATTTGATTAACACAATATCTAATACTAATAAAAATTGTAAATATTGGAAAAATATATAAATAAGTATTAAAATTTATATATGTGCGATTTGTTTCGGTTTAAAAAAATAAATTCGAAATATGATTTGATCTGAGTGATTTTCACAAAAATAATATTCAAATACATTTAATAATAGTCGATTTTTTTCCAAATTTTTTATTTTTTAGATCGATTGACAATTTTTCTTTTATAGATTTGGATGTGTACACCTCCACTTGTTAGTATGGCCCTTAAATAATATAGGCATAATTTGATATTTGGTTTCTTATGTTTATTTTAGGTTTTATTTTGGTCTCCTACATTTTAAAAATCTCAAGTTGGTCCTTTGGATTAATAATGTTAGATTTAGTTAATCTCTTATGTTAACTTTTGACTTAACGACGTGAAAACTTGTGAGATGTCTAACAGAAATGTGACAATTAATATCTTACTTAATTTTATATTTAGTCCTTTACATTTATTTTAGATTTCATTTTGATTATCTACATTTTAAAATTAGTTCTTATTTGATTTTAATATCTTTTTCTTTTAGTTCAGACATTTGTGTTGTTTATAATCATACTGACATTTGAGCCACATGAAATTTATTTTTTGATGAGTCTTAATAAATTAATTTTATTCATTTTAGTTCATCTTCTAATAACTACTACTGTTCATATTTCTTCTTCCTTTATAATAAATTTATTGAATCTTTAGTTATCTGATTATTTGAACATTATTTACTACGATATATAATATATTTTTATCATTTATAAATTAGCAATATCAGTCACAAAGAACATGAGTTTGAATTGTGATCCATTTTTAAAACCTTAATTCTCAAACTAAATTCAAATTAACTCAAGATCAATCTTAATTTCAAAAAAAAAAGTTCATAACGTTCTAGGTGAGTTAAAAAGAAATAAAGCAGATTATTATTTTGTGATATGTGATTAGTGGGTGAGAAATAAATAAGGATAAGGATAACAAGATCACACAATGATGTATCCTACTTCATCTAAAGTGAGCTACGTCTAGTTCTCACAATTTGTGAGTTTTTCCGCTAACGTGTTTAGCACTAGAATGTTCTTACTTTCACACTATCTTTCTTGATCACTTTTGATCAATTTTAGAATTCATCTTTCAACCTTGAAAATATTTTTACAATTACATTTCATTCCATAATGGATTTTTATAATTCACCTTTTGATAAGGATTTTTACAACATACTCAAATTATCTTAAGATATATACTTGAATTTTTACAACATACTCAAATTATCTTAAGATATATACTTGAGTTTCAAATGATGTGTATGATAAAATAGCTTAGGATCAAAAGATGCTCAACACTTGTTTGGGATTGATTATCAGCGATAACTCAATAAAGAGATCCTTAAAGATAATAAGAGAGAGTTAGAGTTTTGCTTGCGTTTAAGAGTTTTGTGGCTTGAGTATAAAGTATGGAATAATTGCTTTATGAATGTATTTTATCATGGTGAGATCGTTGATTGTTGTATAAATGTATTTTATCACTTACCTTTGAATAAATCATAAAAAAAACACAAGTTAAATAGCAATATAATCAAAATCATGATTAAAGATTGATTAACTGTTTGTTTATCCTCAAAACACTTGATTTAGAATTTTGTCTCAACAATTTTTTCAATGACTATACAAGGATGTAACAATTATATTAATTTAACAAAGGCGATGCGTGTTTAATAATTGTTTATATCAAATGGGCATATATAATTTTCCACTATAAAACAATTTTTTTACAAAACCATTATAAATTATTATTATTATTATTATTATTATTATTATTATTATTATTATTATTATTATTATTATAACAAGAAACATATATAGATAAGAAGACATCTCTGACTTCATGCAGAAAAGTTAGACATATGTTTTAGATCTAATGAGCTAAAATTTATAATCCATATTTAGGAATAAAAGTTTAGTAAAGATATAAAGTAAGAATTACTTCAAAACTATAGCTAGTAGTAGCATTGAGAAATGGAAAAAGATTTTTACCTAAACAAAACTTATATTTTCTATTTTCTGCATGCAAGTTTTTGTTTGCTTGTTATGTCCTCTATAATTTTGTTTTTCATACAAACCATTTATTTTGCAAAATATTTTATTTTTCCTTCTAAAGTTGGATTGACAAATATAATTTTTTAGCAAGTTGGTTTACGATATCATACACATTTTGTTCTTTTTACTTAATACTTAGAATCTAGTTTTAGAATACATATAACTTTTTAAAATAAATAAATATAATATTATCTATTATTATTTATTACAAAAAGAGTTACATTCACCGACGATTAACTTAAAATTTTTAAGATTTAATGAATCAAAATAAAATTTAAAATAAGTAAATCAAATATAAATTTAAGTCAAGATATTAATTGTAAACGTATAATAAAATTTACAATTTAAAACTTAATATAAATAATCAATTTTACCTAATGTTATTAATACAAGTAATTAACTTATCACTTTAAAACGTAGGAGATTAAATTAAAATATAAAATAATATAAGAAGTGGAATTAAGCCAATAATACAATATGATTTTTAATCATGTTCCGATGTTGGAAGAACATTTTAATGATCCATGCAAGCCTAGATATGATACTATGAGGCTACCTATAGCATGATACAAAATGCATCAAAACTTAATCTTAAACAATGATATGATACATGATAAATGAAGAGTCCATATATCAGAAAAAATCTTAAGTCTATAAATGTATCTCATCTACTAGGTTATTTATGCTTCTTTGACTTCAAGATTTTATATAATAAGAAAGCAAAAAGTAACTAAAATGTTTAAAGCCGCGTCGCACAAAGGGATGAAAGGGGACCCGATATAGTAAGGGTAGGCAAAGAACAAGGGCATGAAAGGTCCTACTACGTGCCAAGCCAACCCCTCACCCACGCATGACATTAACATAATCAATTTTATTTTATTGAAATTTTCTTAAAAATACATCTAATAATTTTTGGACACTTGTTAAGGGAAGTGGGTCCCACCTTCACTGTACACGCGTCGACCAAAGAGGGCCATGCACCCTAAGCAGGATTCGCCACTTTTATATTTTTCTCCGTCGTGGGTCCCACAATCTAATCAAAAGTTGTAGTTTGTGAGGAGTGTTATCACGCGAGTGAATGTGGGTCCCATGTTAGGAAAAAATGTCAAGATAACAGCCAATGAAAAAGAGAGCTAAGATTATAGATAACTGTCTTTTTATTTTTTCTTTCTTAATTATCTTTTTCGTATTAGAAAATGCAGGGTATATCCATAAATGTTTCACACGTGGCAGTTTTCTGTCGCTCGTGACTAACTGCCCCATCTTTCCTTTTTCTTTCTTCTTCTATCGTGGGCATTGATGAGGAGGTTCAACTCCCCTACCATTTTTCTTTTCTGTTTTTATTGTTTTTCTCATGTTTATTATTTCACATATTTTGTTGCTTGAAACGTTATTTCACATATTTTGTTGCTTGATACGTTTTTTCTATCTTGTAATAAATGTTATTTTCGTAAAAAAATTGGTCTTAAAATAAATTTATTTTTTATTTTTAATATAATATTAATTATTATTTTTAATTGTACTTTATAATTCATGGTATATCACCGAATAATTCATTCACTATAACTTATGAAGCACACACTCATGTTTTAAGCAAAATTAAAATTGTTACTTAGGCATTTGGCGGAAAATATGGTGGGTGTAGTCTTAAAACAATTTGTGACGGAGAAAACTTAGCATTGAGTATTATCTTCCACTTAACCTATATAATAATGAAAAATGTAATAATTATATGATAATATCGGAAAATTATTATTCTATCTTTTATTTATAATCACTTTTTGTTATGCATAATAAAAAAAAACACAATTGATATTCAATTTGAGAATGGGAGAACACTTCTTAAAAGTAGAATTATATCAAACATAACTTAACAAAATAGTCTTATAAAGTGAATAATATCCTTCTCTTATAATTTTTTTATAAATATATCTTATATAATATAAACTCTTAAATACCTTATTATGCTCAAGATTAGATATATATAAACCCGATTTGGTGTAATAGGAGGTTAAATAAATATTGAATATATTAAAATAGTTGTTTAGAATTTGAATTAAATTTAACTTAATTTTACGAAAATTAATTTATAAAATGAGAATTATCTTTCATTTAAAAATTAATTCTTTCAATTATATTATATTTTATCTCATGTGTAATTTCTGTTAACAATAGTAGTAGTATATCTCTAATTTTAATATAATTTTAGGCGGTGATTTTTTTGTTTTTTTTGTCAATATACCACATAAAAACTATATGATCTATCACAATTTCAACATACACAAATTTAAGAATGGTTAACTAGATACTACTCGTATTAAAATATAAATAAAAATTACGAATAATGTATTCAAAACATACATATTATGTCGGTTATACTCGATTATAATTCAAATTATTGTCATAATATTGTTACCAAAAATTATACTAAATCTCTATAAAATAATTTTATTACTGTTATTAATTTTAATTAAGTTATACTATTATTACTTAATAGTTAATATTTTTCGTTTTTTTTTCGTTTTTTAAAAGTTAAATATAAAAAAAGAAAAAAAAAATGTATCAAACACAAAACACATATTAAAGATACGATTAACTATTAACGCTCAATTTTTTTCACATCTCGTATTCTAATATGGCCTAATAAAAATTTCAAAAAGAAATAGAGTATCTTGACTTTTATTAATATACGGTATTTAGAATTTTATTTTTTTAAAAAAAGCAGATATGGACAAAAAAAATCCTTTGGGATAATACATACCAAATGAAAAAAAGGAAAAAGCAATAAAATATGAATTAAATTTTTTTTTTTTTTTTTTTTTTTTTTTTTTTGTTTATGAAAGGTTGAAGAAGTAGAGGAGAACCTTTTTAAAAAAAACTCTAAAAGAACAATGAATTAAAATTAAACTATTTAATATATAAAGATTAGTATAATTTTGTAGTCATATATTAATTAAACTTAGGTTTTTCTATTCTTTGTCGTCCCTTATAATTATTTAAATTATATTATCATATACTATATATTTGTATTTGTAAAAAGTTGATCTTTTATTTTTTTTAATTAGCTAGATAGACTAAGTCACTAAAATAATATTTCAGTTCAAACTTGAAAGTCGTGTATTTTTCATTCATTAAGTACTAATTATATGTAATATTTATTTTACTTAATATTTATTTTAGTTTTTATCTTTATTTTGATTTATTTTAGTCATTATCTTTTGTAATTAATATATTTTAGTTATTGTCACAATCGCAACAACAATTATAATAACAATGTCTGATCGTTTGAAATTCCTTCTAATAATTGACAATATATATTCAATATAATATTATTTCATATAAAAACAACAATTTAACTCAATAATAGGCTTACACTTGATTTTTTTTTTTCTTGCGTGTTTTGAAACATATGTAAACTTTTTGAAACGAATAACATTTATTAGAGTTTCCTATATTTTTATTATGTTTTTATTAAGATTGTACATTTAACTTTACAACTGATCCAATATTTGATTTTAATAGTTCATGACAATAATTATACAATTGTTTGAGAGAGTTATGATGAAAATGACTATAATACACCACTTATAAAAGATAAATGACCAAAATGAATTAAAAAATATAAACGACCAAAACGAATATTAGGTAATATCTAATTGCAATTTAGATTAATATTTTATAGTTCTTAGTGCTAGCTCAAGTGGCAAATACCAAAATTGTTAAATCGGACACCATCTCTTGAGTTCGAATCCAATATCTCGTAATTGTATATGAGTTTGTGGTTGTATTTACCATTTCGTCTACATTAAAAATAAAAATAAAAATAAAAACTTAATATTAGTATATATTCAAATCAAATTTTTGTAACAAGTGATTGACCTAAAGTGATTAATGAACCTCAGTAAATGACGAATCGACCAAGATACTTATATTATACTTTGATGGTAACAATTGTTAGTTTGACTTTATTTACCTTTATCATGATCATTTTCCATGAAACCGAAGAATTATACCCAAAAATATTAAATTGCCTAATTTTAGAATACTAAGAATCCAAGCCAAACTTTTTATATTAGGGAATGTTTAATTCATCTCATTGAGTTGTTTGATTTAATTTTTATTATCTCAATTAACTTATTTTTTTCTATTTTGATATTTTACCTTCACACTAATTTATTTATTTTTAATTAAACTTGCCAGTCCAATAAATATGAAAATTGTATATTTCATTTTTTATATTAATTATTGGAACGGTGATAAATAGTTCTCGTACTATTTAGACGAAATTTGCCGGGTACCACTATTATAAGATAAAAAAAAACTAATTTTTATTTGATAAATGTCATTTTGTTGTTTTCGTCCAATATTTATTCATAATATCCAGGAACGCTCTAGACTCTTAATTATTAATTAAATGATAATTAAAAGTAAGACAGTGATGCTACCTCACGTTAACGTAAGATGACGTGCATTCTATATACATAGGAATAAGTAAGCATTATTCCCCGCGTTATGCTATGAATGCTGTTTTATTATTTAAAGAAACATGTCATTTTCCCTCCAATATTATTATTTCCATTTCCATGGTTTACGCCATCTACGGAAGAAAGCACGGTGCTGATCTGACGGTTCTCATGCATGAATGCATCATAAGCGTGAAACATCGCGGGGCACATGATTATGGTAATGTTTGGTACCTTGGCGTATGGTAATTGTAGCAAATACTAAATCTAGAACTATTGTATTATTTCATATGTTCATAACTTGTGCCATGGTTTTAATGAGAATGAAGTTTTTTTCGTCTTTTAAAAAGCATGATTTATAATGTTTCTGTGGGATGGTATAATAATGGTGCAAGAAAATATATTATTGGAGTGGTTTTGTTTTTAATGTAAAAGCTTTAAAAAGTGACTTCTAGATATTTAGACCAAAATCATGATGCATTTTAAATAGCGCATGTGTTCAAAAAGGAAGTGGTTGTTGACGGTGGAAATCATCTTTGGCAATTGATGGAGTTTTACATAAGCACTCCAACACTCAGTTCAATTAGCATTGAAAAGAGTAAATGGCAAATACCATATACATTTTAATAGGGATATATGTGAGGTGTGGAGGTTCTCCCGGGACAGTTTTGAATGGACCTAAAAATGTGCATACAAATCTTTAAACTATATAAACATATCACGAAACAGCAATGCGATATATTTGTTAGAAATAATTTAAATAAAAAGAGAAGAATGTATAAAAATATAATATTCAGCCAATTAGATTTTAGCTAGCTAGTTATACATGAAAGTGTGAGTGGTTATATATATATATATATATATATGGTCAAATGGAATATTTTGCGAAATATACCACCGACTTATTAGCTTAAAAGAAACGAACCTTAAAAAGTAAAGTATACTTCCGAAGAAAACATGTCCAAATAAAACTTAAACAAGGCAACAAAATTAATAGGGTGCAATAAAATTGAAGGCCAAGGCACCCTTCTTCTTCTTCTAAAGGAGAACATACATGTTTCTAAGCCACGGTAACAATTTCACAACCAAGAATCCATATTTTTTAAAAGAGAAATCGACCAAGCATAAACATGAAAGTTGTATACTAACATATCATGGATAATTGATTTCACCTGCTAAACTCGCCCCATAATTGATAAGAGTAAACCCTTTCAAGTAGAAAATTTACTTTTAACACGATCAGCAATAGGTTGTAAATAACAGATCTTAGGGTTTCCTTTGAAAATACGAACACTCAAGTAAGTAAACAGAAGCAAACCAAAAGAAAAGCCAAATAACCAATATTATGAATGGTAGACATTGATCCAACAAAGAATTTACACTTGCTTAAACTGAGATGTTGGCCAAAACAACGCCATAATCACGAAAAAACTGCATGAAATAGTCAAAATTATTTTTCGTGCCCTTGCAAAACACCATAATATCATCTTCATAAAGAACATGAGATGGGGCGACAAAATTCTTTGGACTAGCCATAGGCTTCAAGTGCCCCGAATCAACCAAAGAAGTGATACTCCTATAGAATACATCTTATGGTAAGCAAAATAGAAGACAAAAGATCTCTTTCTCGCATCTTCACTTACAAGCAAAATATCCAGTAGATTGTCAATTGACCAAAATGGAATGGATATAAGGCTTGAGAAGTACATGAACCCAATTACAAGAGATTAGGCTAAAGCCTAAAGTCGTCAAGACATTACATAGGAACACCCAATGCAAAATCAACATTGATCATGATCCCAATCCATCTAATTGCACTCTCCACCAACTCAACCTCGAACCATCCTTACCCAAATTATAATTAATGAAGCTCCATCTTCATTTAGTCTTGTTGGTGGAGAAAACAGTGAACCTAAAATCCCAATATTCCTAAAAGGAGATGTGTGAGTAATCTAATTTTTATGGCTAATCCCATTTTATTGTTAAGTTGAAATTCACTAGTCGTGTTAGTAGTTGAAGGAAAATGTTACATTAAATAACATTAGATATTGATGGTTTATATCGGTTTGATCACCACAAATTGGTAGTTTCAACAATTGTTAATATAATATATTCTAGTTTGAAAGAGGAAAAACAATCATGGAAGAAATTGACTAAAAAATAATGAGATGCTTTATTCAGGTTATTTAAGGTAATCAAATTCCAAGAATTCAATGACAAGATGCGGCTCAACTTTGAAAAAAACATAATGCAACTAAGATGACAATGCTAATGCACGATAAGTGTAAAAGGATTTGGAAAATAAGCAAACTTGGATGGGAAAGAGCATGTGCAAACAATTGAAGGCACATTGAAATTCTTCCAAGTTAAAAAAACTTAAGTAAATAAAAGAAATAGTAACTCTATGCTTGTTGTTTCTCTTTACACGGTGGATCAATTCTTCATTGTTTGCATTAGAAAAAAGTGGTATTATTACTTTTCTATTATTGATTTTATAACTTTTACAAATAAATGACATTAAGACGTACTTAATAATTCATAGAAGAAAGAGAAAGGGAAAGATCCAACATTAAGTCACTTTTATTTTTTAACTCACTGAAAAAAAGGATCAAAGTTAGGTTAAGTTATCTTCTCAAGCGTCAACTTTTGTTTTAGGAGAGAATGAAGTTGATAGTCAACATACCCAAGGCATTTCATCTGATATGGATATACAGGTACATACAATTTGGAGAAAAAGGCATCTTCAAGGATCCACAAGAGAATTTGACATCATATCTTAACCCAAAACCTTATGGCAATGGGTGTATGGGTACTTACCTTATATATCCAACAATTAGCTTATTCATAGCCGATGTGGAACTTAACCACTCACACTTGAATTCAACAATTTGGATATGTTAAATTTTACTATGCAAATATCCATAGGTAAGTTACTTGTAGATTTTAAAATCCTAAAGTAATAATTACAGACAAAGGATTTGTTAAGACAAAATATCAATTTAATGTTTTGATGAAAACAAACAAAAAGTTAATTAAAAATTCTAATTATGATTCTAAGTGTTTTGGTATTTAACATGTGCATTTGAGTGTGTTAAAACAAGATAGGTATCAAACATCACAAATCAGATCTCATTAAAATCAAAGAAAGCAGTTCTGAAAAACGAAGATTGATCTTGACTTATTGATGAGAAACAAAGAACGATCTTCGTTTATGACAGAAACAAGAATAATCAGTTTCCTTGTAAAAGATTGGATCCTAGAAACATTATTCATCTCATATCCTCATATAGAATCAGCAAGGATCAATCTAAGTCATATTTGTTCCAGAATTTGAAGAATCAAAGACATGCTCCATTAATAGTATAAAACAAGATCATTCATCAAATGAGGCATTTACAAGTACAAGTTTACAGGCTGTAAAGTACATCTAAGTTGTACTTCAATCCTGACCTGCACGCAAGAAGTCATCTCTGTCAGCTGACAAGAATCACAAGTACAAGTCAGCTCATTTTCAACTAAATTCGAAGATTAATCCTGGTTCTCAAGAACGATCTTGGATGCAGCTGTGATCACTCTTGCTTTTTGGCAGACTTTATCCAACAATTATCTCATGACAACTGGCCTTATTCCAACGGTCATATGAGCTATCCCAAGCTCTCTTGAAGTCTATAAAAGCAGCTTCAAGATGAAGAACAAAACACAACTCAAAGTGCCAAACAAAACATCAATCATTCAATCATACTCAAGCTTGTCAAAATCTTTTTCAAGCCTACAGTTCTTTTCTTTGTGTTGTGTTAGAATCAGTAATAACTGAGTTCTAAATACATAATCTATTTCTCAAACAAGAGTTGAGCAATACTAAGATTCTAATACTCTTAAAATCATCACTTTGTAACTCAAGGCTATTTTTGATAACATAGCTTGAGTAGTGTGTAAAAATCCTTTTAGGTTCTAAAAGGTATCTTGCAAAATCCTTTCTGAAATAGTGTAAGGTAAACCTATGAAAAATCCTTTCTAGGTAGAAACTGTGTAAAGATCAAGATTGATCCGTGAAAACCAAGAACGATCTTGGCTTGAACACTTAGTAGAAAATCTCACATTTGTGAGAACTGGACGTAACTCGTGTTTGGATGAACTATGATATATGCTTGTTTGATATCTCTATCTCTATTTATTATATGCTTTACAATCAGTTTTTATATTGATAAAATTCATTTTACTATTTTTGAAACAAATCAAGATCGATCTTCAATATTACCAAGATCGATCTTCATTATTACCAAGATCAATCTTGGATTATGTTCTTAACTTTAAAACATAAATTTTTTTAAAAGGGGCAATTATAATTCAAACCCCTCTTTCTTATAATTGACAGTGTTACCTTCAGCATTTTGTGGAGACACAACTCCGCATATAACCTAATTTGTGCGGTATTTTAAAGCAAATATGAATGTAAACAGTTGATTTCTAGTAATGGGATGACAAAACGACTAACTATCTTCTCCACGTTGTCTTGTCTCATTTTTAACACGCTCTTTAAGTTACGGAGTTGTCTTGTCTCATTTTTAACACGCTCTTTAAGTTACGGAGGTTGGAGCAACTAGAGGTGTAAAGATGAAAATCTCAATACGTCTCTTTTTATGACAGACAAATAGGTTAGTTGACATCCCCATCCAAACTTATATACAAAATTAATTTATTAAATTTATATAAAAAATGAAGGTCATTCGTTGAAAGCAAAATAGGGAACTAAAGAGTCAATTAAAATTTTAAAATTATCATTCAAACATTAACGATTCATCATACATATCTATAATCAATCAATAAGATAAACGAAAATGATAATGAGTCCACAAATACACTAATTATTAATAACATAAGCGACATAATTGCTAAATTGGTTTTAAAAAGCATTAAAAATTATTATTTTTTAAACAATGGTCTGAGAGGAATACGAAGTAACATCAACTATGTATTAAATAAATGTAATGTGAAAGTGAGAGATAAAAATCTTAGTTATTGTTTAAATCATGTTATATAAATCAAGCCCCATCATGATATGACTCACATACAAAGTTTTTTCTTTGTACACCTAGAGTTTGGGAAAGTACCAATAAAATTTATCTTTGAACAAATTTGAAACATAAGAGACATAACTGCTAAATTGGTTTTAAAAAGCATTAAAAATTATTATTTTTTAAACAGTGATCTGAGAGGAATACGAAGTAACATCAACTATGTATTAAATAAATCTAATGTGAAAGTGAGAGATAAAAATCTTAGTTATTGTTTAAATCATGTTATATAAATCAAGTTCCATCATGTTATGAATCACATACAAAGTTTTTTCTTTGTACACCTAGAGTTTGGAAAGTACCAATAAAATTTATCTTTGAACATATTTGTCACTCATCACAAAAAATAATCTCAATACTGAATAAATTTTTATCATGAAAGAAAATGTCAATTTTGACATGGACTCAAGATAAATGTACAAAAACTATGAGCAACATCCAATGGCTTTGTTGAAGGATGAATCAAGTTTATAGCATCCATGGATTATATAGGCGGTTACACAAAGATTCAACTTCAACATTCTAGTGGTGGTTTTAGTATGTGGCATTTTGACACAAGGTACATCTAAATATGAATGTTTCCTCATCATTATTGTAGATGGTGAGTGCAATCAGTCACAAATTTTTATATAATCAAAGTAATTCATGTCAAATCACTTCAATATCTACACTAGAACGGAAAATTCCAACGTAACAACAACGATGGCTAAAGGATAAAAACAATGATGATTAAGAAAAACAAAAATATAATTAGAGAGAAATACAATGTCGGGAGAGAGAGGAACACTATAAGTGAAAGACGTGACAAAATGACAATGGTATATCGATGACAAAAACAAATGAAAACAAAATATTTTACTAGAAACCTTTACATATCAGTTGTAATAGCCACTGATGTAAAATGTTTTGTTTTCACATTTATTGCACTTCAAACCGAAACAAAAACATGCCCCTTCTTAATTATTTTTATGTCTAATTGATGTAAAAATGTTGCAAATATTTTTTAAATTGTGCTCACGTCAGTTCTAATTTAGTTGGTATACAAATTAGTTATAGAATCAACATTTTCATTAAGATATTAAGGGTGGTTAATGATTTGGAAGTTGAGAAGAACTAGAAAATATTATCTCTTTGAAATTAAGAGTGGTTATAGAGTTGGTTACAAACTATTTCTCATTCACCAAATATTTTTTTAAATATAAGTTTCAACTTACTACGTCGATTTATCTTTCAGTTTCCAATTAATTTTTTTAAAGTGTTTTGCTAAATAAAGTCCTAATATTTAAACTATAGCTTAATATATTTTTGCATGTTTCATCTCTTTAACATATAACATTCTTTAAGTAAATCACCAAAATATTTTCCAACTATGTAAGACGCTCTCAATTTAGTCCCTAAGATCATCAATATTTAAACTTGATCATAAGAATGTCAAATGTTACTCAAATGTATCCTTATGTGAATGTTATGTTACTCAAATGTATCCTTATGTGAATGTTTGTTCCTTGACAACGTACTAGAAGTCATGTCCATTAAATAATATGACGAGCTTCAAGTAAAATATACCTAATGGTAAAATCCTTTTTTTTTTAAACCAACTTTCATGTTATCCTTCTTGAGCAAAAAGTGTGGAAGGTAGTTAGATGGAACAAACTTATTTATACCAAAATAACCATCATTTCTATTTGGTAGAACCATGTAAAAAATATTAGAAGATGGATCGTATACTTCTACTTCTAATAGGAGTTCAAAGTTGAATTATTCGTTGATAGATTATCTAGTTTTGATTTTGTCACCGGTGTTATGTAAAAGTTCAAGAGTTCTTGAGGTGTAAATAACATTCTTTGAATAAACAATTTGTTTTTATTTGTTTCCTTTTTTGAGATTCCTCACAAATTAAGAGTGTTTAATTGGTACTTTAGATTAGGAAATCTTCGTAGAAGACTAAGCTTGTTTAATTTTGAAATCATTCTCAAATTTGTACGCCCTAATCATTTGCATCAAATTCATTGCAATTCAATCACTAACATGATACAATTTACCTCTTGGTTTTCCAAATCACACATATTGATTTTATAGATATTGTTCTTTCCCTGTTAGAGGAAAATGATGGATCCATTATACTAACTAACAACATGACATGTCTTTTGAATGAAGACTACATCATAAGCATTGTTGCTTAGTTGACATATGGTCAATAGGTTATGTCTTAGTCCTTCTACATAGAAGATATTTTAAATAAAATGTAAAGAGTCATTACCTACAATTTTATATCCCAAAATCATACTTTTCTAGTTGTCTTTAAACCCAACTCATCAATCATCTTTGAATGTTAGGTTTTGGAACACATGTCTTTCATTCGTCATGTGCTGTGAGCACCCACCGAGTTACCAAATTTTTTGTTTCAACACGATATAAATAGGAAATATAATTAATTTTGTTTTAGGTTCTAAAATTTTATTTAATCCTTCTTGGAATGCTTATTCCCATTCCCGTTTTTCACGAAATATAATGAATTTCTTGTTAGCACAGAAGTGGTTTTTTCTACAATCTTCTTGTTGATGTTTTGATGATAACAAACACAAATAAATAAAGAACAATTATCCCCTAATTGTTTTTGTAAATTTGCATATTAAATTAGAAGACAAAGATTTATATTAACGACTATTTATTTTAAGGTAACATAAATTACAAGTGGATTAGAGATAATAATGTAAGTATTTCTAACCACATAATATTATCACCTAATAAGCAAGTAATTATGTTTACTAATAGAGAAAATCATAATATAATAATAACAACTATGACGATATATTGTCTGAGTCAAAGCATTGAAGGCAAAAGGAATACAAGTAATTGTTCTAGTATAAGATAGATCCTCTAATGAACAAAGAAAATATAATTTTATAAAAAAAGATCGCAGTGACTATGAAGAAACTACTACAGTTGTGTCTGAATCTAATGAGCGCGTTCTCAAACGCACTTTTAGTGAATCCATTAATAGGAGCAAAATGATTGTCTGTCTTTAATCAGTATGTCAAACTAAATGATCTTCTGCCTCTGATAAGTATGACAACTAAGTAATTGTCTATCTCTAATAATCGTGCAAAGCATTTGATTAGTCTAGATCTGACAATTGTTACAAGCATTGTATCGTCTAACTCTAATAGAAAGTCAACACTATAAAAGTTCAATGTTGTGAATAGTCAATGCTCTAAAGAAGACAAATATGTTAATCCTCTGGTCAACATCTTGAATATGTTAATTGTCTGAAAATCTTTGTGACATCATCTAATAGTAATATTCTCTGAGATCTGTCCTTTAAAATTGAAGATACACATAATCAATAATGACGATATATACAAATACATCTTAACAACTGATCTGCCTTAAATGGTGATTGAAGATCTCCAACAGTAACATTCTCAACAGACACTTCTTCCCTCTATTTAAGAAGAAATCGTTATTCAATCAAGTGTGTGTGAGAGAATGAAAAAGGTAATGTATTAAAAGAGAGAATTCAGTAAAAGCCAAGCACACATAAAAAAAATATAAATGAAAAATCCTCACAATAGAGAGTTATTTATAATTGATGTAAGTCATTCAAAGTGTTTTTCATACACTTGAATTGATATAACATCCTCTCAATGAGAAATAGAATCCCAGAAACAAATTTTATGTCAATTCAAACACAAACTAGAACTTATGTAAATCAGCGCGATAGTGCAATAATTCTCTAACCCCTAAGAGGTAGTTGAAGAGGTAAAAAAAACAAAACTCAATGGCAGACTGCCAGAATGTTGAAGAAGGGTTCTAATGATGAAAGCCTGAGAGGCTAGAGAATAATACTCAAAGCTTGAAGAGACAGAGTAAATATTATTGAAATAGTGAATCAAGTCCTCGGTTGTACTAAGGAAAAACTCTTTATAAGGGGAGGACAAGATGTAACAACAGTTTGTTGTAAAATAGTATAAAAATATTTGTGTTTTCTTTATCTCTCTGTTTCTCTTAACTATGATCTATATGATTCAACCTCTTTGTATTTAAACCTTTGTTAATCGTAAGTTGAATGATTTGATAAATAACATATTTTTTGCTAAGCAATCGAAGTATTTTTCTAAAATGTCAAAACACAATTAAACCCCTCATTTTTTGTGTTTTCCAGCACTTTCATTTCTACCATGGCTTTTCTTGAAACAAATAAAACTTAACAAATTTTGATTATGAATGTTATTAGATGATGAAGTGCATACATCTTCCTCCTGGAAACCAAGTTTATGCTTGGAGTTTCCACGAACACCAAATATCATTGAAGAAATCTTGCTTCTGTCTATGCCATCATCTAGAAATTGTTGAAATGGTTTTTCATGTATTTTTGATGAGTGGGAAATATTATTCTTTAGTCAATGACTTTATGCTCTATGTTTCTCTTATTCAACTTCACATTCTATGTAGCAATCATCTAAGATGCAATGTGCATTTGAGAATGTTTATAATAAACATTTACTCTATTAGATCTACTTAGAAACTCATTAAAAGGAAATTGAAGATAAACACAAGAATATTTAGAAAATAGATGTTGATATTTTTCTTTTGGAACTTCTTCACTTCTAATAGAGTGTATGCTTCCCATTAGTGCCATCTTATGTTGGCTTGTTCTTGATCATCATTACAAAATGCATCAGATTCAGCCTGTGTGGCCATGGGATTGATCTTTGTTCCGCCTTAATTGGCTTGTCTTGGTGTTTTCTTCGTTAGCCTATGACATAATAATTTGTAATGTTCAAGGTTTTTAGAATTTTATACTTTTGAATATTTTCTTGAAAACTATTATTGAGTTTTCGTTCTTTTATTCAACAAGCGTTGAACTCTTTTTGAATAGAAATATATTTTATCATCTTCTAGGTCTTCGTTCTAGTCATCCAAATACTTATTGTCTACTTCTTCTTGGAAAGCTATAGATGTGGATGCTTTATTTGTTGATTTTAAGGCAACGAACTTTGCCTTCTTTGTGGCTCATAATCTTTGCAAGATATCTTATGAGGGGGATAAGCTAATCCACCTTATTGAGATCATTGGCTTCTTGGATTGTTGTTACTTTGGCTTTTCATTATTTTGATAGACTCATTCACATGGTCGATAATTGTGTAACTTTATTCAAGACCTTAAGACCATGAACCAATGTTTAGAATTTCACAAACATTTTTTTATATGTCTTCATCATCTTCCTTTTTCAAAAACCTCGTAATGTCTCACAAATAAATTGGCTTTGGACTCTTCGATTTGTGTATTCTCTTCATAGGTCAGACACAAGGAATCGTAAGTTTCTTTATTCTTGACATTCTTGCCACCGTTGTCATATGCCATATTTGGGGTTGTTTGCTTTGTATTTAAATTGAATTTATTCTTTTGCACAATGGTCATACTCATTTTAGGCATTTCAACTCTAGTATCATGTTTTGGATGTGTAAATTCTTCAACCGTACCTCCTAATTTAGGATCATGTTACTTGTAGAAAGCTTGAATCTTATCTTTTCAATAATCAAAGTTATCACCTTAGAATAGGGGAAGATGAGAGATATGACGTTTATCTCTACTACTTAATTTCATTATCATGAGAAGACATCATGTTTTACTTTACTAAAGGGTAATAGATGTTTGCTCTCACATTGTTAAGTGTTCAACCAAGAGTCTATTTTCTAGTGTCAATAGAATATGGTCAAAAATACAAGAAAGAGAGGATTTGAATTGTGTTAGATTATAAATCTTTTTTAAAACACAAATTATGAAAAACTTTTTTTAAAAATAGTTATTACAAATCTTTTAAGAAAAAGCACAGTTGAAAAATATTTTTAAATAAATATGCAAGCAAGGGAAATAGGTGAACATAGAGATTTATACTACTACACTATTGACCTGATTTAGAACTCCTAGAGTATACATTTGTCAACTTTGATTATTATCTAATATTCTCAAATTTGGCTTAGTCACTACAAGAAAAACACCATTTTGTGGCCAACTTTATAAATTTTTTTTGGCCGAATAAAACCCTCACAAATTAGTGACCGAAAAAGCCCTCACAAATATCAAAATTGAAATTGGTCTTTATTTGTGGCTGAAAAAGCCCTCACAAATTTTTAAATATTTAACTTGATTTTGTGGCTGCCTAAGCCCTCACAAAATCACAATGTTGTGATTTTGTGAGGGCTTAGGCAGCCACAAATTCCAGTTAAATATTTAAAAATTTGTGAGGGCTTTTTCAGCCACAAATAAAGACCAATTTCAATTTTGACATTTGTGAGGGCTTTTTCGGTCACTAATTTGTGAGAGTTTTATTCGGCCACAAAATATTTATAAAGTTGGCCACAAAATGATGTTTTTCTTGTAGTGTTTGTTTTTTAGTTTTAAAAAGTATGATATTAAAAATAATTTTACAAAACAACTTTTAAAAACAAGTAATCCAAATAAGTTTTTTTAGTTTTTAAATTTTAAAATATTAAAATAGAGTTTTTGGGATGTGAATCAAACAAGCCCTAAGTTTTAGGTTTTAAATTTTTTTTTTGCACCTCCTTCATTTTTTCATATCCAACTTCTCTCTAAAACCTCATTCTAACCATTCTCTCCTCCTTCTCTCTACACAAAATTACTCTTAAGCTTCATTTAAATTTGGTAAGTATAAATTATATTATATATGTAGTTTTATAATTTTATTTTTTAATTTGATATAACTAATTAATGTTATTGATTTTTATTTTTACAGTGCTTGTTAATTATTTCGAAGACTTGCAAGCATCGTACGTGAGTGAAAGCTTGAAGTCAGACGCTACTCGGCATCAAGTTAGTATTTTATATATTTTAAATTTAGATTAGTAAATATATATATTATTTTTAAAATATAGATTAGTAATATTTATATTTAGATTAGTTTTATAAATTTATTTTTAAAAAAATAGGAATGATGTTGTTTACATATTAATATATGATAAATTAAAGTTTCAAACCACGGTTAAAATATATTAGTTTTAATATAATTATTATTTAAAAAAACATTATTAAAATTGATGATATTATTATTTTTTGTTATAAATAAGTCTTGATTATTAGTCTTGATTTTTAAAAAAACATCATTTAAAATTTTATATAGGTTTATATATATTTATTGTATTGATATATATAATTTATTGTATTGATATATATATTATATTGATAATAATATATTATATATTATTGTATTGTATTGATAATAATATATTATATTGTATTGATAGTATTGATAATAATATATTATATTGTATTGATAGTATTGATAATAATATATTATATTGTATTGATAATAATATAATATATTATATTGTATTGATAGTATTGATAATAATATATTATATTGTATTGATAGTATTGATAATAATATATTATATTGTATTGATAGTATTGATAATAATATATTATATTGTATTGATAGTATTGATAATAATATATTATATTATATTGATATATATATATATATATATAATTTTATTTCGGTTTATATATATTTATTGTATTGGTAATAATATATTATATTGTGTGCAGATGCATGCTCCCCTAATTGACATATAAATATGTCAAAATTTATATATAATGCTTTTGAAAAATAAAGCAA
>NC_021163.2:26554624-26587124 GCF_000331145.2 Cicer arietinum | reverse complement strand
AGGGCTATGCAGAAAGTCTAGGACCCCCGCTTAAGTTGACATCAGAACAAGTTTGGAATAAAGTAAAAGATACGCCAAAGGTACATGTTGTTAGATCATGCATTTAGAAGGAACAAAGTTGCATTTATGAAGGGCTATGCAGAAAGTCTAGGACCCCTGCTTAAGTTGACATCAGAACAAGTTTGGAATAAAGTAAAAGATACGCCAAAGGTACATGTTGTTAATGGTGTGGCTTGTAAACCACAAGGTTACGAACAATGGCACAATTGGACAAAAAGATGTATTTTTTGGGATCTACCGTATTGGAAAGATAATCTTTTGAGACATAATCTCGATGTTATGCATATTGAGAAAAATTTCTTTGACAACATATTTAATACTGTGATGAATGTGAAAGGAAAAACAAAAGATAATGACAAAGCCAGAAAAGACATAGGTATATATTGCAGACGACCAGATTTGTTGTTGGTGGAACAAAACGGCAAGACCCTAAAACCTCGTGCGAATTACACTTTATCTACTGATGAAGCCAAATCTGTTTATCGTTGGATCAAAGAGCTGAAGACGCCTGACACTTATTGTTCTAATTTGGCAAGATGTGCTGATATGGAAAATGGGAGGATGTATGGGATGAAAAGTCCTGATTGTCATATATTTTTAGAGTGTTTACTTCCTATTGCCTTTAGTGCTTTACCGACACATGTATTGAACCCACTTATTGAAGTGAGTCAATATTTCAAGAATTTGTGTTCTTCAACACTCTATGATAAAGATCTCATCAAGATGGAAAATGACATTCCGATCATTCTATGTAAGTTGGAGAAAGTATTTCCTTCTGAGTTTTTTGATTCCATGGAGCATCTCTCAGTACATCTTGCAAGTGAAGCTAGGCTTGGTGGACCAGTTCAGTATAGATGGATGTATCCATTTGAAAGGTGATATATATATACATATGCTTGATTTTCAATATACTTCAACTTATATATACATGGAGCTTATTGTACATCTCTTTGTATATTATAGGTTCATGGGTTATTCAAAACGGTCGGTGAAAAACAAAGCTAGAGTTGAGGGCTCAATTTGTTCATCTTACCTTCACCGTGAAACAACACACTTTTGTTCTCATTATTTCAACAACGAAACGTTGTCACCAGTTAACGGAAGAAACGCTACTGATAGTGTTATACGTCATCCACATGCTTTATCAGTTTTTTGCTTGTCTGGTCATCATGCTGGTAGGGATTTTCCGATTTTCTGGCCAAGCGACAAAGTATTTAATGCGGCACATGTTCACGTTTTGATTAACTGCACTGAAGTTAAACCATACATTGAGTACGTTTCAAATTTCTCTTCATATTAATTATATTTAATTATATGATTAAATTGATATTCACCATATATATGGTCATCGATCAGGGCATTTTTAAATACGGGACAATCATCTGATGATATACATTCAAATTTCCCATTATGGTTTCAACAACAAGTGCATCTCGAAGAACAAACTCCTATCAACATCCACTTAAGGCACTTATCTATGGGCCCGAGTAGAAGTTTCAAAGAATGGCACACCTATTACGTCAATGGATACAAATTTCACACTGAATCTTGGACTGAAGGAAAAGAAACAATTAATAGTGGAGTTTGTATGAAAAGTGTCTCTGATAGTGGTGTAGTAGAAGATTTCTATGGCATAATTGAGCATATTTACGAAATTGACTACACGTTCCTAGATTATGCGAAAAAAGTGGTGTTGTTTTACTGTAAGTGGTTTGATCCATCTAGCAGAGGAACTAAAATAAATTTGATATCCAATACTGTAGACATTCGTATGAGCAAAAAATATCCACGGTTTGATCCATTTGCCCTGGCCCATAATGTAAGACAAGTCTATTATGTTCCTTATCCATCAACTGTCAGAAGCAAACAAGGTTGGTGTGCTGCAATCAAAACAAGACCAACGAGTGGAATCGAAGAAGTTGAAGCAGGTCAAAATGAAGAAGTTGCATTTCAAATGGATGAAATGTCAAATTTGGATCATGTGATTGGAGATGAGACTATTAGTCAACTTTGTCATGAGTCACACATTGGAGAAGAAGTTGATGAACAAGAAATAGATGAATTAGAGAATGATGAAGGCAATGACTTAATTCACTCATCAAATGACGACGACGATGATGACGAAGACGAAGACGAAGACAATTAATTAATTATATATATATGTGTGTTTCTATATCTATAATATTATATATTGTAATTGAAATGAACGACACCTTATATATATATTTTTATATTTTATATATATTTCTTTATTTATGTCAGTGTTATAATTTATTTATGTATATTTCATTATTAATTAATCTTATGTTAATTGTATACACACATATATTATATTATATATATGTATGGATATGGATATATATATATATAGACATGGCTTCAGTGTCGGGAGTAGGAGGATCAGGAGGTTCGGATGGATCGGGAGGAACAGGAACGGCGGCAATACGAGGAATATCCAAAACATCACGTGGTAAGAAAAAAGTTGCTAAACGTGTTGTTAATGACCCATCTCTCATGCCGATGCCGTCCATTGGTACTAGTGGTGGAGCTATTCCTCTATATCCGGAGGTCCCAGTAGAGCCTTATACCTTAGACGAAATAATGGATCCCGGATGTGTTGATTGCTACAACCGCATTGTCATCATTCCAGAAGGAGATGGGTATGTAAACTATGATTGATTAAATATTTCATTATTATTGCAATGTAAATACATTATTAATTTTATTAATTTATTTTTATATTTAATTTGCATATAAACTTTGAAGATATCTTCCTTTTAAATCATCTGCAAAGGCAATTGCTGAAGTCATACAAGAGAAATATAAAAAACCATGGTTGTCTTGGGGTGAGATAAAAGAGGATAAGACACCTCAAATTAGGGAAGTTGATCAGTTTTTACATTGTTTCAAAGTAAGTCATTAGATTAATTTATTTAATTACTATTTATTTATACATTTGATTAATTTACTGAATTACTAATTATATTTTTAATATTTTTTAAATTTCAACAAACAACAGACCAAATGCACTTGGAAAAGAGAGCATGATGCCGCAGTTTTGGCTTCATTTGACCATCGCTTTTCAAAGCGTCTCTCATCTATGTTGGCTTACGCACGTAATAAGGGGGAGGAAAAACGGCCTAATTGGATTGGTGAAAATGTTTGGACTGCTTTGTGGAGGAAATGGAACACAGATGCTTACAAACAGAAGAGAGAAAAAGCAAAGACTAATAGAGCATCTGAGAGGGGTACCAGTACTCATAAGGGAGGTTCCATGTCTGCTGGAGAAATTAAATATTATATGGTAATTTATTATTATTTATAATATATATCTATTAATTTATATTCAATTAATCATCACATTTCACCAACTTATAAACTTGACATTAATTTAATATTTTAGGAAAAGCAACTTGGAAGGGAGGTCACTCAGGCTGAGATACATCGCTATCTTCATGTTAATCCTGAAACAAATGAGTATACTGATGAATTATCAAAAAATATTCAGGTAATTATTATATATTAATTGTTATATATTAATTAGACCTATAAATTATTATATATTAATTATTAACTATTTTATTTTTTTATTTTTAATATAGGAACAACTTCAACAAATCATGAAAGAATGGGATGATCATCAAGCTACTCTTCCTCCTGCTCAGCGAGCTGGTCCAGTGCAGCGGAAACAATATGAGACCGCAAGTTTTATGCACATCAGTGGTGGCAAGTACAAAGGGCGTGTGCTGGGTGCCGGTAGTTTATCATCAACCTTTAAGAAAGGTCCAACCGGCTATATTCAGACTGAGACGTCTTCTTCTTATGCTAGTACGGATCGATCTCATCGTCCGTCGATAGATAATGATCTTGACCAGTTAAAGAAGCAATGGGCAAGTGAGCAAGAAGAAAAGACACAACAGCTGATACAAGCCGCAATTGATAAATTGAATGAGGAGTGGAAACAAAAGTTTCAAGAGCAGCAGCAGCAGTTTCAGCAGCAACAACAACAATTTCAACAACAACAATTTTCATTTCCTCCTGTGTTTCATCAGCAGTTCCCGCCTCGGCCTCAATACTTGCCTCAACAACCACTATTCCAGCAGCAACAAAATTACTCTCAATACTCCCAGCAGCAGCAACCGCCTCCAAATTTCCAACAGCAACACCAGGATCCTCCGAACTCTGCCTTCCAGCAAGTACAGCAGCAGCCGCCAATGTTTCAACAACAACAATATTTTCATAATTATCCGTATGTTCCGTCCTCTTCACATCAAATTCCTCAACCTCAACCAGATCATCAAACTGCATACCGACCAACTATGCCAACAGCTGGGTTGATCAGACCAGATTTAAATCAACCTCAACCAGCTAGGGCTCCTCATTCGACTAGTGGTGGTGCCATTGAAGATGAAATTCAATTTCAAACCATGATGTCTCCTCCAACACAAATTCATAATACTTTTGAGGGACTTCTTTCGTCGGGCATGGCAGGAAATAATGATGGTGTGAGTGGAGCTGATCAGAGGAATTATTATGAGGATTGATGTCATCTGAATAATTTCATAATTTATTTTTGGGTTGTATGAACACATATTAATTATGTTGTCTTAGTTAATTATTGTGTGTTTAATTTTGCGTTTGTAAGACATTATTTATAAATTTTGGGTTTGTAAGACATTATTTGTTAATTTTGGAATGCATGTTTTATTTGATTTTGTGGTAATTAATTTAATTATTATTAATATTATATTTTTATATATAATATTTATTTTAATTTTAATATTTAATTTTAATTTTATTTAAAATTTAAATTAATTTTAATTTTAATTTTTTTTATTTGTAATTTAAATTAATCTTTAATTATAATTATAATTTAAATATTTTATTTTAAATTTAATTTTAATTTTTAATTATATTCAGATTAGTTTATTATATATTAAATTTATTTTATAATGATATTATATTTTAAATTTAATTATAATTTTAATTTAATTACAATTTAAATTTTAAATTTATATTTATATTAATTTATTATATATAAAATTATAATACATAATTAATTTTGAATTTAAAAAAATTAATTTTTTAATATACGTAATATTTTGTGGCTGCCTAAGCCCTCACAAAATATTTTTTTTTAATCTGGAGGTCATTTGTGGCGGCCTAAGCCCTCACAAAGGAGGGATTTTGTAGCGGCCTGGGCCTCACAAAAGTTGATTTTAAAATCAGTCTGTGCTTTGTGGCGGCCTAAGCCCTCACAAAGGCAGACTTTTGTGGTTGCAAAAGCCCTCACAAATGCCTGTCTTTTGTGGCTGCAAAAGCCCTCACAAATGTCAACCTGTTTCTGGCACTTTGTGGCTGCAAAAACCCTCACAAAATTTTGTGACCAGCTTCTTTGTGGCTGCCAAAAGCCCTCACAAAAGCCACCTTTGTGGCTAATTATACCTCTTTGTGAGGGCTTTTCTTGTTGTGAGTACAATCACGTCCTTGATAAACGAGCAACTAAAAGAGTAAAATATTTCAAACCAAATTTGAAGTAATAAAGTTTTGCTCTCAATAGAGATAATACAATGATTGAGCTCATAATACATTGAAGGAAATTTTTTTTAACAAAGAAAATATATTTTTCAAAATAATTCACTATCTCTCACTTGTTTCTAATTTTTCAAACTATATATGTTTGAGTTGATCGAAAGTCTTGTGAATTTTACAGTTGATATTCACATTTCTTTCCTTGAATGTTCAGTATATACAAGTATGTTAGAATTGGTAGTTTCTTCAATGTTAGGGTAGGCTTTATATATTCTTTGAATAAATAAATATGTTTTTTCATATAACAAGATTTTCAAGAAACCCTAACTGCTTTAGTGCGGATAATGTTGATGTTTCTAAACTAGATTCATACAAAATTTGGCTCAATCTAAATAGATTTATTGTCACCCAAGTAATACATTAAACATTAAATATTATATTTAATGCATTGACATTCATCCTAGCTCTGGTATATTGAGTATGCTTCCTTGACTAGATCATGTCTTCTTTGTATACTATTTACAAGTAATTAGAAGAAGTCTTTCTATAGTACCAAACATATTGAATTGAATTGCAGTAGTTTTCATGTCAAATGGTGTGGCCCGATAGTGTTCTAAAAGCTTGAATATATCGTCTGCACACTTGAATAAAATGTTATAGATTAAATTGTCCTCTTATGATTTGTTGTCTTCAAAAAATTATGGATTATTGTTTTTGGGTCATCTTGATTCCAACAAAAACAAGTGTGTAAATGAAAATTTTAAAGAATATTGTATAATTGTCAATTATGTTTTATCTTAATGATGTCAAGTCAAACATAGACTATTTTTTTTTTTTTCATACATAGACCATCTTTATTTATTACTATATTTATCTTTAATTATATGTAATGATTATCTTTTCTATATATATTAAAAAAATTCTTTCATTCGATGATTGTGTTTGACGTGAAAATTTTAATTTGATTCGTTAAAGATACTGATTTTCTCAAAATTAAAATTAAGAGACAAAGACAAATTTAAGGTATTGATATTCGTCCCACCCGAACTCACCCTGCTAACAAAATTAATAATAGTTATAAACTTTTATATACTTATTTTTATTGATTCATCAGATTTAATATATTTTTTATATATTATAAATTTTAATCTCAATAACAGGAATGGGACAGATTTTCAAACCGACACAAAACGAAAATAAGTGTAAGTTTTCTCCGTTTAGTTCTTGAGAGGCAAATCTCAATCCGTGATGTTGTCCTACCTATTGTCTATTTCCACTAAAGTCTTCTAAGAAGATAGCAGGGGATTTCAAGCAAATCATAATTAGGTAATTATTTCTAATATGATATTAATTAGATCCATAATCCGGTCGTTGAAATTTATAATTATGTCTGCAAACAAATAATAATTTCTTTTGATTGGATTATTATGTTAGCTTCACATTGGAATAGTGGTTGAGAGATTTCATTTCCAACTTGTATGTTCTTTTTTCTGCTTAGCCTTCCTGTTGCGACCAAACAGCGGGCCACATGTCCATTAAAATTCCCAAACACCAAAAATTAATTTTAAAATTGTAATTTCCTCTTTGATTAAATCAATGACTTTATGTTTAAGTACTCATGGAAATATGTAATACTTTTTTTTCACTCAATTTATTAATAGATCTTTTTTTTTTTTTATCGATGATATAAAATTATATTTAATGATGCAATATTGCTAATTTGACTCAGAAATATTAGATTTCAAATAAATAAGTTTATATTTGATTAATAAAATTGAAAAAAATATTGTAATAAAGTTTTGTGTCCGTTGTTTTTTATCCAAAATAGTAATGTCACTTCATCAAATATAATTTTGGTTTAATTGATCGATCCTCTTTATTTTTACTGATTTATAAAATTAGTTCTCATATTTTAAAATCCAACAATTTTTGTAATTCACACATGTTTTTTGACTAAAAAATAGTGATGTTCTTATTTTAAGCGGTGTAACATATGATATATATAGTGTTATTGAATGATAAATACTCATAAAATTTCAATAAAATCTTCTAAAAATTTCAGTTTTAACTTCTTAAATTATTCAACTTTGTAATGTAATTAAAAAAATATAAATAATTAATGCATCTAGATAATTCTATATCGTAAAATTGTATGACAAATCATTAAAAATATGTTAAATTACCGTTTTTTAGTTAAAAAATCTACGAGTAACAAAAATTGTTGTATTTTAAAATATGGAGACCGATTATACACAACAAGAAAACATGTATTTTGTGAGGGCTAAAAGCCCTCACAGAGGGGAAAGAACACCCACAAATGGGGCATTTGTGGCGGCCTTAAGCAGCCACAAATAAGGTGGTCACAAACCTTTGTGGCGGCCAAAACGGCCACAAAGTGTGAAATTTACGTTGTTCTTTGTGAGGGCAAATGCCGTCACAAACGTCTGCCTTTGTGAGGGCAAAGGCCGTCACAAACGTCTGCATTTGTGAGGGCAAAGGCCGTCACAAACGTCTGCCTTTGTGAGGGCATAGGCCACCACAAATGCCTCACTTTGTGAGGACATAGGCCGCTACAAAAGACAAGCTGATTTTAAAAAGTTAAGCCTTTGTGAGGGCCCAGGCCGCCACAAATGCTTCCCTTTGTGAGGATTTAGGCCGCCACAAAGGATTTTCCAGATTAAAAAATAAATATTTTGTGAGGGCTTAGGCCGTCAGAAAATATTAACTATATTAAAAAATTAATTTTTTAAATTATTATACTTTATTATAATATTATATATAATAAATTAATATGAATATAAATTTAAAATTTAAATTAAAATTACAATATTATAATTAAATTAAAATTTAAATTAAATTTAAAATATAATATTTAAATTTAAATTTAATATGTTATATATAATAAACTAATAACAATATAAATAAAAAATTTAAATTAAAAATATAATATTACAATTTAATTATCATTTAAATTAAATTTAAAATATAACATTTAAATTACAATTATAATTAAAGATTATTGAAATTAAAATTAAATTATAATTATAATTAAAGATTATTGAAATTAAAATTAAATTAAAATTAAATTTAAATAAAAATTTAAATTTAAAAATTAAAATTAAAATAACTATTATATATAAAAATATAATATTAATAATAATTAAAGTAACTACTATCAAACCAAACAAAACATTCCAAAATTAATAAATAATGTCTTACAAACCAATAATTAAACACACAATAATTAACTAGGACAAGATAAATATGTGTTCATACAAACCAAAAATAAAATTATGAAATTCTTCAAATACATATCAATCCTCATAATAATTCCTCTGATCAGCTTTACTTTCACCATCATTATTTCCTGCAATGTTACCCGACGATAGAAGTCCCTCAAAAGTATTATTAATTTGTGTTGGAGGAGACATCATGGTTTGAAATTGGATTTCATCTTCAATTACATCACGACTAGTCGAAGGAGGAGCCATAGCTGGTTGAGGTTGATTTAAATCTGGTCTGATCAAGCCAGTTGTTGGCATAGTTGGTCGATATGCAGTTTGATCTGGTTGATGTTGAGGAAGCTGATGTGAAGATGACGAAACATACTGATAATTATGAAAATATTGTTGTTGATGAAACATTGGCTGTTGTTGTTGCTGGAAGGCAGAGTTTGGAGGATCCTGGTGTTGCTGTTGGAAATTTGGAGGCGGTTGTTGCTGCTGGGAGTATTGAGAGTAATTTTGTTGCTACTGGGAGTATTGAGAGTAATTTTGTTACTGCTGGAATAATGGTTGTTGATGCAAGTATTGAGGCCGAGGCGGGAACTGCTGATGAAAAGTAGGAGGAAATGAAAATTGTTGTTGTTGAAATTGTTGTTGCTGCTGAAACAGCTGCTGCTGCTCTTGAAACTTTTGTTTCCATTCCTCATTCAATTTATCAATTGCTACTTGTATCAGCTGATGTGTCTTTTCTTCTTGCTAACTTGCCCATTGCTCCTTTAACTGGTCAAGATCTTTATCTATCGACGGACGATGAGATCGATCCGTACTAGCATAAGAAGAAGACGTCTATGTCTGAATATAGCTTGTTGGACCTTTCACAAATGTTGATGATAAACTACCGGCACCCAACACACGCCCTTTGTACTTGTCACCACTGATGTTCATAAAACTTGCGATCTCATATTGTTTCCGCAACACTGGACCAGCTCGCTGAGCAGGAGGAAGAATAGTTTGATGATCATCCCATTCTTTCATGACTTGTTGAAGTTGTTCCTATATAAAAATTAAAAAAAAAAAATTAAAATAGTTAATTAATATATAATAATTTATTAGATGACTAATTAATATATAATAATTACCTTTATCATTTTTTATAATTCATCAGTATACTCATTTGTTTCAGTATTAACATGAAGATAGCGATGTATCTCTGCCTGAGTGACCTCCCTTCTAAGTT
Organism: Cicer arietinum; assembly: GCF_000331145.2. Taxonomy (NCBI): domain Eukaryota; kingdom Viridiplantae; phylum Streptophyta; class Magnoliopsida; order Fabales; family Fabaceae; genus Cicer; species Cicer arietinum. The sequence continues at coordinate 26,577,071 of NC_021163.2, read as the reverse complement.
GTTTTTCCTAAAATATTAAATTAATGTCAAGTTTATAAGTTGGTGAAATGTGATGATTAATTGAATATAAATTAATAGATATATATTATAAATAGTAATTACCATATAATATTTAATTTCTCCAGCAGACATGGAACCTCCCTTATGAGTACTAGTACCCCTCTCAAATGCTCTATTAATCTTTGCTTTTTCTCTCTTGTATTTGTAAGCATTTGTGTTCCATTTCCTCCACAACGCACTCCAAACATTTTCACCAATCCAATTCGGGCGTTTTTTCTCGCCCTTATTACGCGCGTACGCCAACATAGATGACAGACGCTTGGAAAAACGATGGTCAAAAGAAGTCAAAACTGCAGCATCATGCTCTCTTTTCCAAGTACATTTAGTCTGTTGTTTGTTTAAATTTAAAAAATATTAAAAATATAATTCAATTAAGCAATCAAATGTATAATTAGTAATTAAATAAATTAATCTAATCACTTACTTTGAAACAATGTAAAAATTGATTAACTTTGCGAAATTGAGGTGTCTTAACATCTTTTATCTCACCCCAAGACAACCATGGTTTTTTATATTTCTCTTGTATGACTTCAGCAATTGCTTTTGCAGATGATTTAAAAGAAAGATAATACAACATGCAGCCTTTAACACAACAATCAATCCTCTTCACACCTAATCATAACTTTGACACTAACCGTTTAACCGTTTGACAACGTTGTGATTTTGTGAGGGCTTAGGCAGCCACAAAATCCACCTAAATTTTTAAGCATTTGTGAGGGCTTTTTCAGCCACAAATAAAGACTAATTTCGATTTTTGTATTTGTGAGGGCTTTTTCGGTCACTAATTTGTGAGAATTTTTTTCGGACACAAAATATTTGTAAAGTTGGCCAAAAATTAGGGTTTTCTTGTAGTGATACAAATTGATGAAAATAAAAGTATCAAACTACAATTAAACTTATAATTTTTCATTAAGGTCTTAAAAATTAAACCCAAACTAGAGATGTGTGGAAAAATTAAGAAAATTGTAAAATAAGATATCAAAATCTCAGATTTAGAAATGAATGGACTAAAATCTCATTTCACTCAAAATAAAAGAATATAAAATACATTTAAACTAAATTGATATATTTAATTCTTCTATATATTCCCTGTCTCATACAATGAGTGTTTCATTTAAAGGTCCAGATTCAACTTGTTAACGTATTTTTAGAAATAGTTATGTCCCTACTCTCAGTTGTTTTACATATAACCTTGGTATCTCAACTGTTCTTCCTGTTGAACTATTTGGTGTCATGATTTCAATTGAGTTAGCTTACAATAAAGGATGACATTGCCTTTGGATCGAATTTAATTCCAACACAGTTTATTGTTCCTTTTACTATTCGAAATAGATGGTTAAATTGTTTGAACCTGATTAAGATGACTTTCATTATATCCCTCATTTATAGGGAATGGAATCATTGTGGTGATAAGATTGCTAATTTGAATAACGAATCAAAAGTTTTTAATGGTTTTGGTTTTTAACAAATCAATTGTTTTTGTAATGACCTTGATTTTGATTTACTCCTCCAAGTTTGTTCTTTTTTTTTTAATATATTTTATAGAGAGAGATTGGAGAAGATAGGTGGTTTGATTAGAATGTCAACCTAATTGAAATATCAATTTTTTTACGTTTTAGCACTTTTGTTTGCTTTAAAAAAAGAGTGATCCATTTGTAAAATTATTTTATCTTTGCCTAAGGCTCTGTTTGACAATGTTAGAAAACGAACTTATAACTTATAAATTATAAGCTTTGTTTGGTTATAGTCATTTGTTAGCTTATAAGCATTTTTTGATAAGCTGATTCAAGCAGTTTATGCGCTTATAGCTCTTTTTTTTTTTTCTTCCCAATTTTATCGTACTATTGTTACTAAAATCAATTTTTATCCTTTATCATTTATTTATTATACTTTAAAATAATAATTTATTTATAAAAAATTAATATAATTTTAATAAATAATAATTTAAAATAATTTATTTATTATACTTTTAATTATTTATAAATAATTTTATTAAAATAATTAATATTTTAAAATAAATCTTTTTTAATTTTAATTTAAAATAATAAAATAGAAATAAACAAAAATATATCAGATTGATAAGTTTTAAATTAATAAAAATAAAATTTAAATTATTACCATTAAAATATTTAAGCATTAATTGATATTTTTTAAATTATTTTTAATTAATTATACCCTTTATATCATTTTATATTTTAAAATAATTTAAACATTAATTTTTCCAAATACTTCAATTAGTTTAACAATTATCAACTATAAATTAATTTTACGGAACAGAGCCATATAATTCAATAATTACTTTTTTTTTTTAGTTGTACTCTTTAATCAACACTATAAATATAACTCCAATTCTATATTTTCTACTTTGTATTAATGATAATGGTGAAAACACTAATATTTGATAAAAATATTTTAGTAAAGGTATTACTCTCTTTTTTAATTTATATTTTTTTTAATATGTGCAAAATAGACAATTAAATCATTCATTATAGGAGGAATGAAGTATTTTATTTTATTTAATGAAATATAATAATTAAGGAGATTTTATCAATAATAAATTAATTCAAATAGTAAAGGACTTAAACCTATTAAACAAGTGATCATAGAGTTAATATTTGACTTTTTACGTATGAAAAAAGTCATGAAAATGAAAAATTCACCAAAATGTATAAAAGGGTCTATTGAAAATGAAAAATTCACCTTTTATATACAACAAATTTTCCTACAAAGATTAATCACACCTATTCGGTAATAAATAGTTTGTACCTATAACTAATAATTAAAGACATTTGCTTTTAAAGCTAAAAAGTTAACACTGACATTTTTCATGGAACCCCACCATACCATCATATGTGTTGTGAGGCCACCCCTAGCTATAAGCTATTTATTGAATCTTTTAGAAAGTTGGACTTCACTAACGAAAAGGATAACCACCAAGTGAAAAAAGAAAATGAAATAAGAATTTGCCTAACTATTCTAGATCCAAACTACTTTAACATATATGTGTTCGTTAATTTCCACATTCTCTCAATATTTAATCACTACTAAAGACAAAGGCAAGCATGATAGATTGCCAATTCATAAAAGGGGTTAGATGGTGACATTATTGAAAATGTTATCCATCTTAAGGAAAGAGATAGCTAGGGATGAATGCTTTATAATGCTTTTCTTATTGAAAAGATAGACAACACTAACATCAATAAAATTTAAACCAATTATAAAATAATATAGAGGATTGAAGATGATAGGGTAGTAAGCGGTCCATGAAAGATACTTGAGTGACACTATATATGTCATTGGATTATGGAGACCAAATCTCCAAGTATTATAAAACCATTAAATAAATAGAAATGCCAGCAAATAAATAGTTGCACTCTCACTTGGATCCTCACAATAATTACAAACGTTGTGGGAACTATTAGATTTAAAAAAAAATTTAAAAAATTGTTTATTTAAATCAAACAATTTTTATAATTGATATATTATATAAATGTTTTAGGAGATACAAACACCATTTTTAGTATTATCATAAAAAAAATTAAATTTATGTAAATTTTGCTTTATGGATAAGTTTACCGTGGAGAAAATGTTAATTATATAGAACTATATAAAATTTAATCAAATAATAAAAAAATATATATAAAAATATTAATATCATTGCTTATGTGTGGCTCCTTGTAGTCGAATTTTGGTAGAGAATTGGCAAAAGTTCCAATATTAAAATTAAAGTTGATGTTTTACTTTTAGTGTTTTAATTGATGTGATTCATTCATGGGTTTGTAGTATCTTTCTTGTGTAATAAATTAATTAAGGCTTTGAAGGTTTAGTGCCTCGCAAAGTATAGACAACTCCAAGAACCATGTAATTTAAATAATTTTCTATTTCATAGCTAGCTACTTCACTATCAATATTATATAAATTGCTTCAGCAAAAAAAATATCATAGAAATTGCCATTTCTTTCTAATTTTTTAAAGGAGAGGGTCATTTTCCAATGGTTTATTTATGAAGATTTTCTTGTACATCATTTTCATAGATTACTTTTGTTTCTCTTCTAATTTATTGTTGATATTGAACCTACTTATTAATAAATATCAAAATTAGTATATTAAGTAATGTTTTGAAGTTATATTTAACAATTAAAACCTTGTACCTATCCAAAAGGAAAACAATTAAAACCTTGTACATCAAATCCGAGTGATTGGATTTGTTGTAGATGATACCTTTCGTTTGTAGACTTTATTTATTTATTTATTTATTGATTTATATGCTTTTTCACTTGATGGAGAAACATTTGGTAGAACATGTATAAATAGTAAATTGTGTGTGATGGACACTACTGTGAGACAATCTTGAAAGTGGTTTGGCCCATTAATCAACTTTATGAATTCTGACACAAATAATTGAGAGGGTATATGCCCTTTATTGTTTGTTAATGATGATGAGATTCCCCATTCATATTAGGGCAGTGGTACCCTACATGTTTTAGTCCATTGCCTCAAACTCATTTTCAACTTTTTTATAAAATTTAGAGAGTTAGGTCTTGTAGGTTAGGATAACAGAAAATTTGTTCAAGTCTTTGTAGAATATAATTTGAATCCTTACCAGGTGGACCAAGCATGAATTAAGTTTTTGGTTTAACATTTACTCAAATTTCTCTCAATTTAAAGATAACAATAAAAATATCGGAAAAAACGGGTATAACAAATAACAGTTAAATGAGATGATTTTTATTTATTTCAATCTAATTAGTTGTTTTGGGTTAGATTTCAATATAAGGATGCAATTGTGCACTGATTTATAAAATATGTAAAAACTCAAAACATTATAAAGATATTTTGTTAGAACTCAAGTCATTTTGAACTAACTCATGTCATATAGAACGTTTTAGTTTATATTTGGATCCATAATACCGCATTTCAATGCAATTCTAATTGTGATATTAAGAAGTTTCATGTTGTTGCTTCTACAAAAATGCATTGTGATGTTGCAGTTCCACTAAATTATAGATCCAAATGTAGAGTAAATTGATTAATTACATCAATTAAATTAAGGTGACACAATATATCACACTATATTTTAAATTTTACTTTTTTTTTTCTTCACATTTTGTTGTAAGAATGTGAAAGTGAAATTGTTTTTAATGTCATTTCTTTCCTCAATTATAAACAAAAATTTATCGATTTGTTGGCCTCAAATTATAATTGAATGTCAACTAATCTATTCATAATTTATGACATTGTTCCAAGAATCTCCATGCATTAATATGTTAATATTGTGGGAGATAATCATGACAATCATAGTCAAAAAGTCATTGGGTGTTAAATTTAGATATATCTCTCCACGAAAATTATTTCCTTCATATTTTCTTTTTTTTTTTACTCAAAAACTAAGATGAAAGTTTTCAAAAGTCTTCATACTTGATATTTCTTACTCTCCCAAACAAGCTTCTCACACGCAACTCTATAAGCTACTATAAATATAGTTTTTTATTTTATTTTATTTTATTTTGGGATAATTTTCAATATCTTAAATACACGCTATAAAAGAAGAAAAGAATATTTGATGTTATGGGCCATAATTTACTAAGCTCCAACTAGCTTCTGAAATGGAAATTGCTTATCCTCCGATAGGCTAAGAAATCCCCCAAAAAACCTAAAATTTCATTTATTGGATTGTAAGATCAGGTTCGGTAATTTATCAGATTCACGCATCTAATAACTTAAATTACCAGATTCTCACATCCAATAAGTACCTTAATATAGGGCAAAACGTCCTTTTTCCCATTCACTCTATTTTCCAAATCAAAATCTCTTTAAACCTCTATTTCTCACAAATTCAACTCAATCTCATTTTCTAAACTCAACTCCACACTAAAACCTCACTTTTTGATTCATCAACTCCTAATAATCAAAAGATTTTTTTGTTTTTATAATTTTTATTAGTGTTTATGTTTTTTATTCATCAACTCAATCTTAATTTATAATTGTTGTTGTAGTTTAAATAGACAGTTAGGGAAGATTGTTGATGTTGTTGTTATGTCAATTGATTATTGTTGTTACAATTGATTTTATGTTTTCTAAGTTGTTATAGTTGTTGTATTTCAAGTGTTTGGCAAAATGTTTTTGATCTGTAATGAGTTTGTAGTGAGATATAATTTGTTTATATTTTTGTAGTTTAAAATAGTTTATGCTAGTAACTGATAGTGATTTTGTTGTTATGTCAATTTGTTGTTGTTGTGGAAATATGACAAAATGTTAAATAAGTTGTTATAGTTGTTGTACAGCAAGAGTTTGACACACAAAAAATTATTTGTAATGAGCTTGTAGTGAGATATAATTAGTTTAAGTTGATGTTGTAGTTTATGTTAGTGACTGGTAGGGATTTGTTGCTGTTGTTGTTTAATGTAGTTTATGTTGTTGAAATTTTATATAGTCAAAATGTTGAAATATGACAAAGTGTTAATTTTTACTTTCATAGATGGAAGGTGACAGTGATGATACTCGATTTCGATATTATAGAGAGACATACATATTGACGCTGAAGCTCATGCTAAACAACAATGTGTTAGTGGTGAAAGTTTATGCTCTCAAGTACATATTGACGTTGAAGATGTATAAGACGAGATGTTAGCTCCACCGTCGATGTCGTCACTTTCACCATTACCACCATTTTAGGGACCACCATCAACACATGTTCAAGAGTTTTCGAGGAGTTGCTAATATGTCTTTGCTACCACGTTTTGAGAACCATGTGGAGACCCACCTATGGATTTGAAATGTAAGTTTAAATTCTAAATTTATTTAATTATGAATTAACTATTTATTTATTTAACATCAAAACACTAATAATTGATTTTTTTTTAGGAATTTATTCCTCTTAAATGCGTCAACAATGGTAGAAAAATATATCAACTATAGGTTTCAGCTTCTACTGTGACTTGATTTTGGAAATCAATCAAAGTTTACATCTTAGTTGATCTTGGACACACAGACTACAAGTTAATATATGTCGACCTGTGATCCGCATTTGCTAAGATATGGCACAGAGAGACTAGCCCCTTCCATCTTCCTATTTGTGATATAACAATCACTCTTGATGACGTGTCATGTCTTCTGCACTTGTTCATCAACGGACACCCCCTAGCACATACATTGCTAGTGAAAGATTATGGGATTGAGTGGTTGTGTAACGATCTTGGGTTCACCTTAGATGATGCGCTGACAGAGGTTGAAAGAACCAGAGGAGTTCCTGTCAGATTCTCAACCCTTAAAGTGTAATTTTTTATTCATCTGAACAAATTAGTTCAGATTATTGATGATAATGAGGTGAATTAAAATCATCGACTTAATGCCCTTAAATGTTATCTTCGCTTCGTGGTGGACACTACCATATTCAGTGAAAACACTACAACATATGTCGACTTTGTGCATGTTGAGTACATCACAGACTTGAGTAGTGTTTAAGAGTATGCATGAAGTGATATTGCTTTTTCTTTTATGTACAATCAACTAGGGGATGCTAGCCAACTCAAGACAAAATTCGGAGTTTATAATTAATGAATTATTTATAATTATAAGTTTATTTAATTGGAATATTATTTATAATTAATTTTTAATCTATTTGTTTACTTCACACATAGATCATGTAACATGTTCGTACCATTTATTTGCGTACTCTGAAAGTTGAATATGACGAGTCCCTTCCATGTGCATGTTTGTTCGTTCCACATCAAGGGCATCTACTAACAAAGACATACATGAATACATTGGATCAGTTGGAGATCATAGATTATGGGTTTTCTCCCTATGATGACCACCACCTAAGTTGTTTGTGGAGGAAATATAATGGTACTCTGCCTAGAATGTATGAGGAGCTATGATGAAGTTTTTTCACTTGCCTGAGTGCATTCGTCAACAATTTGGATATATCGATAGCATTTACATCTAGTTACTCCATATATATAGAAGTTATTCGTTGACATAAGTTGGATATGTAACTTGGTTTTATTATGTTTCTCATCCTTTCTTTCAATCTTTTCATAGGAAAATCCTCCTAGATCTATAGGCTTGGAGGTCATCATACAATAGGAGTTTGTATCTAATGTAGCTAACACGCTATAAATTTATAGGATGGTTAGAGACATTGCACTTGAAGCACATGAGGCAATGGAAGAGGCAACTCGTGCATATGAATGTGTGTTGCAGATCACTAATCACACACAAGATATATTTTTATATTGTAGGAGAAGACATAGTAGCATTAGAAATAGAGTTACACAATAATATTTATGTATTGGTGAGTATTATTTTTGATATAGATGTACATGATTATAATATTTTGGTTAGTTATAATACTTTGATTAAATTACATGGTTTTAATTTTGATTAATCTAGTTTTGTTGTCAAATGTTAAGATTTGTGTTTTCTGAAATAAAGATTGTTTATGTGTTTGAGTTTTTGGTAAAAAATAATTTATAAAAAAACTACATAAATAACAAAAGAAACATAAGTAACATAATTTTTTTAAAAATTGGTGAAAATAAATAAATAAACAAAACATGACATAACATAACATAATTATGTCATTACATTATTTAAATTAAAAATAACAAGTTATATTAACTAAATCATGGATCTTTTAAATTGGTGGCACGATAGCGTTTCAGCAAGTGTACTGAATCGTTGCAAGTAATAATTAAAACGGTAGTACCGAGTGTCGAACTCAAGGATTACGTTTTACTATCGAATTATATTTCTGAAGGGATAACACATGTCTGGATAATCACACAACAAATAATTAAAGTGTTTAGACCCAAAAACTCACAGCTAAGATAATAAGAAAGAGTATAAACTATCTAAATGATACCAAACATGCTACTACAAAATTTATTTAATGGCAAGTAAGACTTCGACAACCAAGGAGTAATCAACAATGCATGCATTAGTGAAACTTATCGAATTGAGCAATGATATGAGCAACGAAATAAAGTTTAAATTTCAAACAGAAAACTTAAGACCAAATGCAAGTTGTTAATGATTATTCATCATAGTGCACATTTACACACAATTAGAAAGAAACAAATTCAAATAAAAAAAAATAAGATTGCAAAAAAATAAAAGTTACCTCTACCTGTGGGTTGCCTCCCACGAAGCACTTCTTTAAAGGCATTAGTTTGACGCCTCAACTATTGTCAAGGTGGCATATATGATAGGAAGAACACATCATCCTTATTTTTCTTTTTGTTTGGTAGAAATTTCATGAACTTAAAAAATAAAAGATGTTGTTTTCATGTCCTTCTCAATTGGACATTAATAAACAAGGCATAGATTGAATCTCGAACTTTATCAATCTCTTCTTTTTTCTTTTCCTCGTTCGTCTTTTCTTCTTGCTTATCTTCTTCTACCACAACAATGAAATTATCTTCAATCTTCAACTTCTCCTCCATCTTCTCAAACTTAACCACTTGCTCAAATAACATCTCACATTGATTTTCAAATCTTTCAATTGAGACCATGTTAATTCATGCAATGTTGATTGAGTTGTAGATGTCCAATTGGAGTCAAACCAAGTGCAAATGAAAGCTAAGATCCATAACTACAACTTTCATGAAGATACTAGAACCAAATTCAGACTCGAAAGAGGAGAAAAATGCAATATACGTCAGACATCACATGTTGTGCGCCTGAGGCGCGTTTCCAGTCGTTCAGCACTGTCCAGGCGCGCCTGAAGCGCGTTTTCTGCGCCTGGGGCGCATTTCTGGACCAGCAACACTGTCCAGGCGCGCCTGGAGCGCGTTTCCTGCGCCTGGGGAGCGCGACGCGCATCAACATTCATAAAAACACAATGTGAGAGGTTAATTGAGCAAGTGGTTAAGTTTGGTGGCGCGCTTCAGGCGCACAACATGTGTTGTCCAACGTATATTGCATTTTTCTCCTCTTTCGAGTCTAAATTTGGTTCCAGTGTCTTCATGAAAGTTGTAACTATGGATCTTAGATTTCATGTACACTTGGTTTGATTCTAATTGGACATCTACAACTCCAGATATGGCTAAACTACTCTACATAGGTCATGTTGATTTCTCACCAAAATTCAGCACTGCACTAAAACAAAGTAACAACACAAAACTCCAAAAAATCCCTACTTAATCAATGAAATAATAACATACGTATTTCATTAAATCAAAGAATTAAAATCAACAAAATATATCAAATAATTCCTTAAATTAACTAATGATTAAAGATAAATAAGACTAAAATCAATGAAAAATATGCATATGATGAATAGTCATCATGACAACATTCATTTAAGAGTTGTCCTTACTTGGACAACATTTACTTGGGAACACTTAGCGTACAACTTGATCATCCATTTTTCTCTATAAATATCGTTTACTATGAACGTGGATCTTACGTATGTATCATTCATAAGATGCATCCAATTAAAATGAATAGTACTTTCTAGATTGCTATCTTTAAGTGCGATGTAAGGACAATAATATGATATATTACTCACCTTTATATTGGTGTCACCTAGGGATGGGAATAGGCTAGGCCGTCCGACAGGGGCCTATGGCCTGGCCTACTTATGGTTTGGCCTGGCCTGACCTGTTTAATAAAAAGGTCAGGCTCAGGCTGTTTTTAAAGCCTATTTATGTAAATAGGTCAGGTTCAGGCTTGTAAAAAAGCCTATTAGGCCTGACAGACCGGCCTATATATATTTTATATGTATTCCATTCTCTATTTTTTCTTCTTCTAATTTCCATTGCACTCACTCCAACAAACATGTATGAAAAAAACATATTTTTTTTATAAAAACCGATATTATTTATTTGTTACTTTATATTTTATAAAAACCAATACTATTTATTTGTTATCTTTATATATATTATTAGTATATAAATTTAGAAACCCTAATTGTTTATTATTACTGAATATGAGTTTGTTTGAGATGTAATATTCCGAGTTGTTTGAGAGGATTTGTTTAGAGGTAATATTCTGAGTTGTTTGAGAGATAATAATAGGTGCGTTTGTTTCAATAAAAAATTTATTCTTTTAAACCAAAAACTATTTTTTAGGGTTTAAAAGGTATTTGTTTCATATTTTTAAAAAATTATTTATATATATATATATATATATATTACTAAATATGATGTTGCACGAGAGGATTTGTTTGAGAGGTAATAATCTGAGTTTGTTTGAGACCATTTGTTTGAGAGATAATAATGGGTGCGTTTGCTTTAATAAAAAATTTATTCTTTTAAACCAAAAATCATTTTTTAGGGTTTAAAGGGTGTTTTTTTCATATTTTTCTAAAATTATTTTTAATGTGAATAAGGCTTTTAAATAGGCTTACAGGTCAGACCATGATAGGCCGTAGGCCAGGCTTAGGCCTCAAAAATTCATCGTAGGCCAGGCTCAGGCCTTTCAAAGCCTGGCCTGGCCTGGCCTATTCCCACCCCTAGTGTCACCCATCATTCTAAATATGCAGTTAAGATTACTCTTCAGTTCTGACAGAGTACCGTCACTAGAAATCTCGATTTTTATTGGAGATTTTAATTGTTCGAAATAAACTTCAACCCGTTCTTGAACCAAGTCTGAAATTATATTAAAAAAAAATTTAAGATTCATGGTGACCCAAAAGATCCATATTTATATAAGTTTTTGTATGATATTGACGACACAAATTAGGGTTAAACATGAACTACACAAATAGTATAAAAGTGTATTTTACTTGGCAAAAAAACTTTAGTAACTACCTGATTTCCGCCTTTGGTAGTTAATTTACATAAAAAAATACATTACCAGATTCTAACATTTGATAGTGTATTTTACTTGGAAAAAAAAATACTTTAGTATATCACCGAAATCATGCATTCAATAGTTTATTTATGTAAAAATACACTATCGGAACTTGCAATTCAGTAGTATGTTTTATAGGAAATTGAAAAAACTACAATATGCAAAACTAGAAACAGCTCTACGCAAAAACATAATCCAGCATTTCAGTGCCACAGACGACAAAAACAACATCAATGGAGAAATATAAATTTGGTTTAAACATCATATCAAAAAATATGTCATACATTTCATTATATCCATAATTATCATATACAATTAATAGCATTAATGTGGGTTAATAGTCTTATACATCTTATCTAATCTATTCCAAAGTCGACGACATCGTATTTGCTTATTACTTCCATCGGTTTGTCGGCATTTGAATTTTTGGGTGGTTGGACACCTTTTTCAATTTCCATGGGTTCATCAAACAAAGACATCATTTCTACAAATGGATCCTCCCATGATTTTGATTCTGATTTGTAACACACTATCTATTTTATAGATAATGGAGGTATTGGACACTCGTCCTTTAAGTATACATGAACAAAATAATTTTGGTTGATTCATCCAACACACAAATTACGTGAAGTTGGATTTGGGGGTGGACGATATTGTATTGATAGAAAAGTTTCGTAAAATACATCTTGTAATCTTGTCAATTCAATTACTACTTTATTGTATTGATGATGACTCTTCATCATATGCATATTTTCCCACTGTTTTAGTCTTATTAAGGAGCTATTTGATATATTTTGTTAATTTTATTTCTTTGATTTAATAAAATGTTTATGTTCTTATTTCGTTGATTAAGTAGAGATTTTTCGGAGTTTTACGTTGTAACTTTGTTTTAGTGCAGTGCTGAATTTTGGTGAAAAATCAACATGCCTTATGTAGAGTATTTTAGGCATATTTGGAGTTGTAGATATCCAATTTGAGTCAAACTAAGTTCAAATGAATGCTAGGATCCATAGCTATAACTTCTATGAAGACACCGGAACCAAATTCAAACTCAAAAGAGGAGACAAATGCAACATACGTCGGACAACAGATACTGAGCGCTTGAAGCACGCCTGAGGCGCGTTTCCAACCATTCAACACTGTCTAGGCGTGCCTGAAGCGTGTTTTCTGCGCCTGGGGCGCGTTTCTAGCCATCCAACACTGTCCAGGCACGCCTGGAGCGCGTTTCCTGCGCCTGGGGCGCGCGACGCGCATCAGCAACCATAAAATTGCAATTTACCACTATTTTAGGGATCTTTTTTACTCTTGGGAAGTTGGGAGACTTGTGACGTAGCATAGAAACTCAAAGACGACCGTTTCTAACATCATTGGAGCAGTTTTATCAAGAATCATTCATGAATTCTTCTTGTAATTCTTCTCTAATCTCTATCTCTTTTATCTCTGTCATGAGTAACTAAACCCTATTTGTTAGGGATGAGTGTAACAAGATGAAACTCTTACTTTTATGTTTGATTTCGAGTTATATGAATGAGTTTATTGAATTATGTTTCTCATCTCTGTGCTTAATGCTTTTTATTGCTTGATCAACATTAAAATGTTATACGATTTGTATTTTGAAACAGAAGTGGACTTTACGAATGTTTGAGATGAGAAATTCATGAATTTGTAGTCTAGACATAGGTGCAGGTCATGAAACAAATTAAATTAGTTGCAAAGAAATAATTTACAAGAGAATTTCTATACAATAATTTTTAATTCTAATTTTAAATCTACTAAGGAATTAGGAGTTACTTTGGAATTAAAGGTTCTGTCACTAAGACATTAGGGCAAGAATAATAAAGAGAATTCGGTAATAATTCAATAAAGGAATTCAATAACTAGGATCAAATTAGACACCAAGGTTGGATTCGAAATGAAACTCATCATTGACATTTTTCTCAATTTATAAAAGATCAATTTTACTACTGTTGTTAATTTTAAATATTATTCCAATTAATTCGGAAACTTTTTGTTCAATTTCAGTAATTAAATATAATTCGATAGTAAAACGCAATCATTGAGTTCGACACTCGGTACTACCGTTTTATTATTACTTGCAACGATTCAGTACACTTGCTGAAACGTTGTCAATTGAATTACAATAGGATGTTTTATTTTTGGAAACAATGTGCACTTTTTTGTAGGCGCATTATAAAACTTTCTTTGATAACATTTAATCGTTATTTGATATTATTTGATTTATGCTTATTTATCTCTCTAAAGAGATCATATAGAACAATTGCATGATTATCCTCGTCCTTACCAAGATGTGCAGTGACAACTTGAAATCCGCAACTCCCATCACCACCAAAATCTACAATTTTGTATATGAATGCATAAAAAGAGGCATATGATCAATAAAGGAAATTTTTTGTTTTTGGAATGGATTAGGTAAGGGATTCCCAATATGTGCATTATTCTTTCTTAGAGATTATAACTTTGATTTAGAAACTGGACTGTCTGGATATAATGAATCAACATGCTCCCACAAAAAAGACGAACATTTATTTGACTCATTTGTTTGCATAAACCTAACCTTCTTTGGTGCACCCTTGTTTTTCACCTTCTCACTAGGTGAATTCAACGACGTTGTTTCTAAGAAAGCTATTTCACGAATTTGACGTTTGGTAAGTAGTTTTGTATTGTAATATGCTTTGTCAAACCATTCTTGAAATATAAATGTGCACCTAAGTTTTGTATACTATCAAATGAATTCACTAAATTAGCAATTATTTAATTTTACTAATTAAAGCATACATGAATCATTTTTAACTCTATTAAAATAGAAACATTTGAATTACCTTCTTCTTTTACAACAACATCATCATCAAATTGTAACCTCTTCAATTGAGTGTATACCTCATCAAGTCGAATAGGTGTCTCATGTGTTACATTCTTCGCAATTATTTAAGAACATGGAAAACCACACTTTATATTGTCCATACCATAATTTCTTCACTTGTGCTTTGTATTGTCCATATTGTATTCCTTTGTGTTGAGACAAAATCACAATTTAATATTTTGATGAAAACAAACAAAAAGTTAATTAAGAATTCTAATTATGATTCTAAATATTTTGGTATTTAACATGTGTATTTGAGTGTGTTAAAACAAGATAGATACCAAGCATTACAAATCATATCTCATTAAAATCAAATAAAGCAAAAGCAGTAAAACGAAGATTGATCTTGAAGTAGTTCTGGGAAACGAAGAACGATCTTCGTTTTTGGCAGAAACAAAAATAATCAGTTTCTTTGTTAGAGATCGAATCCTAGAAGCTTTATTCATCTCATATCTTCATCAAAGAATAAGCAAGTATCGTTCTAATTCATAATTATTCTAGAATTCAAAGGATCAAAGATATGCTTCATAAAAAGTATAAAACAAGATTATTCTTCAAGTGAGGAAATTGCAAGTACAAAGTTGCAAGCTGTAAAAGTACAATGTTGATTGTACCGTCAATCTAGACCTACACACATGACTGAAAAGCAAGCAAATCATCTCAGACAAATGACACAATCACAAGTACAAGTCAGCTCATCACCAAAAAATTCAAAGAACGATCTTGGATGTCAAGAACGTTCCTGGATTTAGCATAATCACTTTTGCTTTATGACTGGATTTTTCCTACCACTCCTTAATGACAGTTGGCCATATTTCAACGGACATATGAGCTGTCCTAAAGGTCTATTGAAGCTTATAAATACATCTTGAGGATAAAGAACAAAACACAACTCAAAGTGCCAAGAAAAGCATCAATCATTCAATCATACTCAAGTGTCTCGATATCATTCTTAAAGCTTGTTGTTTAATCTTTGTGTTGTGAATCAGTATCAACTGAGTTCTATTTACAGAATCTATTTCTCAAACAAGAGTTGAGTAAATACCCAGATTCTAAATATTCTCAATAATCACCACTTTGTAACTCAAGGTTATTTTGTTAACATAAGCTTGAGTGTTTTGTAAAAATCATTTCATGTTTTGAAAGGTAACTCGCAAAATACTTTCTGAAATAGTAAGGTAGAACTGAGGAAATCCTTTCTAGGTAGAAAGGTAGAAACAGAGTAAAGATCAAGATTGATCCGTGTTAACCAAGAACGGTCTTGACATGAACACTTAGTGCAAAATCTCACGGTTGTGAGGACTGGACGTAACCCGAATTGGGTGAACCAGGATATATCCTTGTGTGATCTCTTTATCTCTATCTCTATTTATTTTATGCTTTACAATCATATTTTATATTGATAAAATTGATATTGTTGTTTTTACTAACCAAGATCAATCTTCGTTTATAACCAAGATCAATCTTGAGTTAAACTTTCAGTTTTAAACAGGAATTTTTTAAAAAGGGCAATTATAATTCAAACCCCCCTTCCTTATAATTGATAGTTTTACTTCAATTGGCATCAAAGCTCGGTCTCAAAAGTTGAACACCTAACAAGTGTTAAAGAAAAGATCTAGAAGAAAAATGTCAAAAGCTATGTACATTGGTGAATGAGGGTCATCATATAGACCACCTTACTTTGGTGGCATAGACTACTATTTCTGGAAAAGAAAAATGCAGTTGTTTTTGAAATCTCAAGATACAGGAATGTGGCGCATCATTACAGATTGAGATTTCATACCAAGAGTCGACCAAAATGATTCAACATCTGCTGAAAAGAAAGAAGCAGATTGGATAGCAGAAGAAAAATATAAGGTACTCATAAACTCTATAGCTCAATTATTTTTATCGTGTGCTTTGAGCAGAGAAGAATGTGAAAGAGTTGATGAATGCAAAACTGCTAAAGAAGTATGGGACACATTACAAACTCATCACGAAGGAACAAGCCATGTGAAAGAAACAAGGATTGATATATGCATAAGAAAGTTTGAAATCTTTGAAATGAATGAAGGAGAAACCATTGATGAGATGTACTCAAGATTCACAACCATTGTAAATGAAATGCGTTCTTTAGGGAAAACATACTCAGTACAAGATAGAGTCAGAAAGATCATGAGATGTCTTCCAATACTATGGAGACCAATGGTGACAGCCATAAGCCAGGCCAAGAATCTTGACGTACTCGGACTGGATGAACTAAGTGGAACATTACGAGCACATGAAGTGCTGCTACAAGAAGACAAACCAATCAAAAAGGTCAAAGCAATAGCTTTGAAAGCATCTCAAGAAAGTACACCATTACAAACAGATGAGGACTTAGAAGAAATCGAACAAGAAGATGTTGATAAAAAGGGATCAAATCAAAAAGGGTTTTCTAGATAAAAAGGAATTCAAAACTGAAATAGATAAAAGCAAAATCCATTGCTTTGGCTGCAACAAACTAGGACATTACAAAACTGAATGTCCATTAAACAAAAAGGTGCCAAAGAAATCTCCCTTAAAAAAAATTCAATGATGGCAACCTAGGATGATTCTGATGAATCGGAAACAGATGAACCTGAAGAAGCAAACCTGTGTTTGCTGGCAAACATTGAAGATACAGAGGTAACAAAATCTGAACCATATCTTGTATATAAACAAATGGAAACTGAATTTGACAATTTGCAAAATGATTCAAATTTTCTCATTCAAAAGTGTAGTTCTTTTAAAGAAACATTTCACAAAGAAAAAGAAGAGAAAATTCAGGCTATGAATAATAAACTTAAAGATATCATTCAAAATCTGAAAGAATCTCAACTCAAAAATCTTGAATTTGAAAATTCAGAAAGCCAAGATTGATCTTTATTTCAAACGGAGAACGTTCTTCTCAAAGCTGAAGTTGAAATTCTTAAAAATGATTTAACAAATTTCATTAAAGCTACTGAAACTTTTCAAAGAATCATGGGATCCCAAGTAGGAATATTTGATAAAGCTGGTCTTGGTTTTAATCAAACTCAAAAAACAAAACTTTTTTGTTCTACAAATAAAGGAAGAAAAATATAAAACCAAATGCTCATATTGTAAGAAACTTGGATATTTGGAATTTGCTTGCTACTTTAAGAAAAAAGATTAAAAGCAAAAGGTTTTTTAAAACGAAATATCGTTCTGCAAATAAAACTAAATCAATTTTGAAAAATCTGCAAAACGAAGAACGTTCTCCAGGTTGTTCTCAAAATGAAGAACGTTCTCCAGGTTGTTCTCAAAACGAAGAACGTTCTACATGTTTTTCTCAAATCGAAGAACGTTCTGGAACAAAAGCAGAACCTTCTCCAGCAAGTTTGGAAAAAGGATAACGATCTGGAATTTCATCAAAATCAATTTCAAAGTCGTTTAAAACTCAGATTTTGAAAACTTTTCCAAGACCAACAACAAAGTGTTCCTATTGTTCCAAGAAAGCTCACTTCGAGTCAACTTGCTATTTTAAAAGGAGATCAAGTTTTAAAAAATCTTCTAAAAGAAGATATACTAACCATCAAGGACCCAAACAAATATGGACAATATCATTACTAACTTGTGAGGCAGAAACATCATCCAATAATCCAGAAAGAACATTGATACATGGACAAAGCATGCTCAATACACATGAAAGGAAAAGTATGATGCTTCATCTCATTACAAAAATTTGGAGTGTCTATAACATTTGGAAACATTAACAAATCAAAGGTACATGTATCATCTTATTTCGCTTCCATGTATGCGCTTATTATCATGTTCAAAATTATAATGTTGTCTCTTGTGAAAGATGACAAAGAGCATAGTGGAATTTTCCTTGTATTCTGGATTTTTTTTTTTTAAAAAAAAGGATATTAATTTTATATTATTCAGGGGGGGTTTTCCGAAAATGTTATTTTTCTTAAAATTGGAATCCATTCATTGTTTTCTATGCGTAGTATACATTTCCTTTGTATTCCCCAACCTTGTTGTGTTGACAAAGGGGGAGAATTATTTTAGATTTTATGTTTAGATTTTATGTTGGTTCAAAAATATGATTAAAATTAGAATCAAAATTAAAATCTAAATTAACATGTTTGTCATCATCAAAAAGGGGGAGATTGTTGAGACAAAACCTCAATTTAATGTTTTGATGAAAACAAACAAAAATTTAATTAAGAATTCTAATTATGATTCTAAATGTTTTGATATTTAACATGTGCATTTGAGTGTGTTAAAACAAGATAGGTACCAAGCATTACAAAGCAAATCTCATTAAAATCAAAGAAAGCAAAATCAGTAAAACGGAGATTGATCTTGAAGTAGTTCTGGGAAACGAAGAACGATATTCGTTTTTGGCAGAAACAAGAATAATCAGTTTCTTTGTTAGAGATTGAATCCTGGAAGCTTTATTCATCTCATATCTTCATCAAAGAATAAGCAAGGATCAATCTAAGTCATAATTATTTCAGAATTCAAAGGATCAAAGAATGCTTCATAAAAAGTATAAAACAAGATCATTCTTCAAGTGAGGAAATTGCAAGTACAAAGTTGCAAGCTGTAAAAGTACATTGTTGATTGTATTGTCAATCTAGACCTACACATGTGACTGAAAAGCAAGCAAATCATCTCAGACAACTAACACAATCACATGTACAAGACAGCTCATCACCAACAAATTCGAAGAACGGTCTTGAATGTCAAGAACGTTCCTAGATTTAGCATAATCACTCTTGCTTTATGACTGGATTTTTCCAACCACTCCTTAATGACAGCTGGCCCTATTTCAACGGACATATGAGTTTTCCTAAAGGTCTATTGAAGCTTATAAATACAGCTTGAGGATAAAGAACAAAACACAACTCAAAGTGCCAAGAAAAGTATCAATCATTCAATCATACTCAAGTGTCTCGATATCATACTTAAAGCTTGTTGTTTTAATCTTTGTGTTGTGAATCAGTATCAACTGAGTTCAATTTACAGAATCTATTTCTCAAACAAGAGTTGAGTAAATACCCAGATTCTAAACATTCTCAAAAATCACCACTTTGTAACTCAAGGTAATTTTGTTAACATAAGCTTGAGTGTTTTGTAAAAATCCTTTCATGTTTTGAAAGGTAACTCGCAAAATCCTTTCTGAAATAGTAAGGTAGAACTGAGGAAATCCTTTCTAGGTAGAAAGGTAGAAACTGCGTAAAGATCAAGATTGATCCGTGAAAACCAAGAACAACCTTGGCTTTAACACTTAGTGAAAAATCTCACGGTTGTGAGGACTGGACGTAACCCGGATTTGGTGAACCAGAATATATCTTTGTGTGATCTCTCTATCTCTATCTCTATTTATTTTATGCTTTACAATCATATTTTATATTGATAAAATTGATATTGTTGTTTTTACTAACCAAGATCAATCTTCGTTTATAACCAAGATCAATCTTGAGTTAAACTTTTAGTTTTAAACATGAATTTTTAAAAAAGGGCAATTATAATTCAAACCCCCTTCCTTATAATTGATATTTTTACTTCACTTTGCTCATGCTTCTATGCAATGAATAAAATTCAATCCAACTCTTGAAATTATAAACACCAACTTTGAATACAAAACATTGTTTTTGTATCTATGTTATAATGCAGTATCTCTGTCATTCATAATTACCTTGGAAATCTTGTCTTCAGACTTCAACAAATTATGACATATCTCTAGGATCCTGCTTTTCAAACATGAGAAAAGTAAACCCAACTAAATATGTCATCTATGTTGCAATCACACCAACGATCTCAAACAACGACATTACATATTGATTTGTTTTGTAAGTCAAATCCATCAGTAACACAATCGGAAAAGTGTTCAACAGCTTGACTAATTCATAATTAGTCCATAAAATATCCTCAATTTTAGTTTCAGACTTATCAACTGTTATATATCAATATACATATTTGTGATCATCCAAGCATTTCAACAGATGGTGCATTTCAGATCTTGGACCTCTTAGAGTCTTCTTGCATCTTTGACGCGCATTATAAACTTGCTTCATTGTAATCACACTTTCATTTCTGATGTATTTCAAAGTCATTATAATATTTTTGGTTGGACCATGTTTCTTGTCATCTCACCAACAAGTTCGTTCTCTTCCTTGTTTCATCGACCAACAACAAGATGGCCTTCTAATTTTTTTTATCCATCTCATTGTTGTGTGATTCTAACATAATACTAAGATTTTATTCTTTGGTTGTCATGAAATAATCATGCAACCTAAATGGACATTCACATTTCCTAGATCACGTGTCTTCGTGTTTCAACTTCTTATTAGTTCTTTTATACATACCATCCCTTTCGCAACCCAATACAAAAAATTGTTTTCTTCTATCATAACCATGATCAAATTTTATAATTACCATTAAAAATCCTAACTTAGCTGTCCGACGACAAACCCAAACATTCAAATCATCTCGGCAACTATATTTATTATCAACAGTAAAGTTTATCCCAACATGAATGTCATTCACCAATAGCTCTACAATATCCGATTTCACATCAGTTGCTTCCTTGGGTTTCAAGTCAGTTACGGACTCAAGTATTTCTTTAGCTACAGGCTCAGCTTTGGGTTCAGTTGCAGGCTCAGTTTCAAATCAGGTGTCAGCTTCAGACTTTACCATAACTAACTACAAACATTTAATAGAAATTATAACTCAACTATGTAGAAAACAGACAATTTTAGACTGCATTAACACATATCGGATGCATGAATCTTCTAGTGTTACGTTTTTTAAAAATATATAACCAGATGCGTAAATCTGATAGTGGAAAGTTTTTAAAAATCATACTACCATATCCCAAAATTCGATACAACACAGGACATAACTTCAAAAAATTTAACATGACTTATGTATTGATGTCTATCGCATGTTAGAATTTGGTAACTTAAGTTACCATATTCATATGTTTGGGAATTTACTTATCCAAAACTTAAGATCCAATAAGGGGTAAATTGAAAAAAATGAGGGCCTTTAGACAACACCTAAGGGATGAGCAACTCTCTTCTAAAATATCTACTACCACTTGGTCATTCTTGGCCCAATAGTTTGTTTAGAGCTATGTCCACAGATCCTATTATTGATATTATTATACACATACATTGACTAAGTAAATCATACAAAATTTATTTTTTTAAATGATTCTTCTTCAAAAATAAGTTTTTAAATTGAACTTTTTTTTTAATATAATTATGGTTGACATTTAAATATTTACAATATGATATTAACATGTTACAATTATAAATAAAAAATTGTAAACAATTACAAATGGGATATTATTAATATTTAAATACAAGCCGATGTGAAAAGATTGTTGAGATGTTTGATTTTCTTACTATTGTACGCTTCAACTGCTATTCACTGAAAAGAAAAAATAAATAAACTTTGTTAGAAGTGTCATCTATCGAAATCTATTTTAAAGTTATTATTCTATAATTAGATTCTCAAAGAATGAGTTGATTTATTTGTTGGTTTTGGAAGGCAAATAGGGAGGTATCATGAAAAATCATTAGATGCTATTTCACTTCAAAACAATAATTGCTTATTCCACGAGGATCAATCAAATCAGTTCAAGAGAAAGATCAGCCAAACTTGGTGGAAACCAACCATCTAATTAATCTTCTACTCTCTTTCTCTTTTGTTCTCTTTCTCTTTTATTCA
>NC_021163.2:26521217-26554462 GCF_000331145.2 Cicer arietinum | reverse complement strand
TATATATATATATATATATATATATATATAAACTATAAATTGAATTTTAAAATTATTTATGTAGAAGAACTTTTTATAATGTTATAAATATGTCTTTAAAAAAATCAATTAAAATTATATGTTGTCAATTCAATTGAAATTAAGATTGTTTGCATGATAATTTTAGATAAACTAAAATAGTAATTTTTTTGCAAAGATTAAAAAGAAATTTTTTGTTGTGAACTAATCAAAATATAGGAGAGTAGAGATGAATGAAAGAAATAGAGAAAAGAGAATAAGAGAGAATGAATAGTATTATTATGTTATTATCTCATTTCTATTACAATGGCCCTATTTATAGGCACAAGAAAGGGATATTCACTAATGAGTCTAGCTCAATATTCATAACATTCTCCTTTGAATGTCCATCGAAGATATGCCTCATTAAAATTTTACTAAAAAAATATGTGCGAAAAAATTTAGTGAAAGAAAAATAGTACAATCTCCTTTTATGAATTACATGGAGCATTTATCTCTCTCTAAAACGGTGATAGTCAAGTTTTGGTAACAATTGCTCAAAAATTCTATTTGGGAGTGACTTTGTGAAAATGTATTCAAGATTATCACACGAACAAATTTGTTGAATGCTTATCTCATCACTCTTCTGCAGATCATGAGTGAAAAATAATTTTTGAGAAATACGTCTTGTTCGATCTTCTTTAATATAATCAAAAGAATTACATGTGATATTATTTCGTAGAAACTTTTCAATAGTCTTTTCTAGAAGAAAAGTTACAAATCTCTTATATTTGTTGAATCGCGGGCTTCAACTCAAATATAGTATTGACTTGTCTCATGTAGTGCTAAAACTTCATCTTCATTTGATGATATTGTTATGGTTTGTTTCACATATCTCTATGAAATGATTGTACTTCATCATGTATGCAAATAGCTTTAGTTGTGATCTTTACTATTATGAGAATTATACAAATAACATGTATCTCTAATATAACAAAGTATGTTCGTTGTTGTAAATGTAAAGACGTTCACCTTACTAATAGAATAACAAAAAATAATTAGCAAGATACATTATCATTTGATTGCACTAATATATGGTACTTCAGAACCAAATAGAAATCGTCATTTCTCGAGCTCTAAAAAGACATTTTTCCACCATTGATGACCTTACAATATTCAAAGTATACAACTAATTTGATTTGTTCATATATAACCATTTTAGATCATTTGCTATATAAGCTTCATAATTTACGAAAATATTCTTCATATAACCATTTTGTAATCTCAAACAAATCTTTTCTTCAAAATACTTGACTAGTAATGGTTTTTCCATACCCTCATTTAAAAAATAATCACACAAGTAATTAAACAATGTTCATCTAGATTGTTTGAGCACATAAAGAGTCTTACTCATTTTGATTAAGTTATATTTCCAATAGTTTGAATTGTATGTCCCACATAAATTAAATTCTTCAGAGAGTTTTTTATAATCATCACTATAAAGTGAATCATACAAATATGTTGTAACACATCTTTCATATAAATTAAGTCTTTGATGACTACTAACTTTAATAAAAGGTTCTTGAATTTACTTCAGGTGAATATGTATTTCTTCATTTTCATTTTCTTATCGCGCGAAAGTTCAACCATAGCTAATTAGTTTCACATCTTCAGATGTGTGGACTACAAATCCAAAAATCTTTTTTTTAATGGAGCGAGCTTAATTTAACTTCAATTGTTTCTTTATATTTTTAAAGCATTTCTTTGTATATAATCTGTAATAGACTTTAGTTCATGATCTTCATTATCATTGATCACATAGAGCGCTATATTATAGGCAAAAACATCATAAATGTTAACTTCATGTTAGATCCATTGTATTCCATTAGTGACATAATTTATTGAGATCTCTTTATTTTCACAAGTTTCAGGTAACTAATTAATTCTTCTTGAACAAAAAAACAATTATGTCAAACTACTTTTTAGAATATTCATATCCACACTTGGGTCACCTTTTTTTCTATTAGCTTCTTTTCTTGTTTGAGATTTTTTTTTTTTTAATCTTTGGAATCGACTGGTTTCCCACACTTCAAATGCCATTGAGATTCATTTGCAATATTATATTTTCAAACATGAACATTTATTTTGATAGAAGCATTTGCAGCTATATTAATCTTGCTTAACTTTACAAATAAACTATGCTTTAAACTTTTGGTTCACATTGTTTTATATGAGGATCAATACAAGATAATAATTTGTTTTCAGTAATTCATTTGAACTTCTGGTTCACATTTTCAACGGCTTATTCTCTCCTCCTAATATTGAAAAAATTAATTCATCAATTGATAATTAGCCTAATGGGTTATAAACAAGTCTCTAATTATTTGCTCATGATACTTCTTAATGATGGAGATTCATATCGAATATATTTTCCCAATATTCTTTTAAGATTCATCTTAGTGTATTATATTGAAGCAATTGAAATATAAACAACACATCTAAAAATTCACTAAGATGAGGAATATTAGGATTTAAACCTAAAATTTAAGGGGATGACTTACATATAGTAACTTGTTGGTTTGATGTGAATCAATATCTCAACATACATGATTGCATATTCATAAAATAGAAGTTAGAAGTTATGAGTTCATAAGTATCGGTCATACAATTAACATATGTTAAAAGATGTTCAATGTCAATTCAATTGACAATGATACTTATTAAATGTTTTATGTAAAATTTAGTAAATGAGCACTTAGTCAAATTAGTTGAGAAAACAATCTCGCAAACTTCTGATTGTGATATGCAATAAACATACATGTGACCATTTCGTTGGTTCATCAATTTAAGTCATAAAATATGTAACTAATCCACATAATCATGATCTATGTATTGGCTCGCAAATATCACCTTATAGATTCTAGAAATGTGAGAAACTCATTTTCTCACACTACCAACTCCCTCAGGGAACTAGTGACGTCCAAAAGTTATTAGATTGAAGAAACTTATGGCTCTTCAATACATACACATATAACCTCATCATTATTTTTTTATCGTAATAAATCGGAATGACTCACTCGGTCTTGCAAACAACAAACTTTAATATTATTTGTAAACTTCATGTTTACAAGGATATGTATTTCAATTGTTCTAATCATTTTGAATCAATAATAAAGCACTATGAGAATAAAGTTCAATTGATGTGTAACCTTTCACCTTTTTTTTTAATCAATAACCATTCTTTTATTTAATTTACAAATGTGAAAAATATTTTCTCAATTTTGCTACTTGAGATGCATAATTGAATGTCCTAAAAATATATATTTTTTCTATGATTTTTCTTTCTTTTAAATCATATCAAGATCAAATAGATTTTAATTATGGTCTAAATGTTTTGTTCTCCAAGAACTCAACCACAGTTCTTTTGCATTTGATAATATTTTTGCTATTTTCATAGCATAGTCAAAGAACATAAACAATTTTCTTTGGATTTTCTTTATTACAAATCATATTAAGGTCAAATAGATTTTATATATTTCAGTCAAGAGTATAAAAGTCTATTTATTTATTTATGTTATAATGGCCCTATTTACAAGAAAGGGACTTTCCCTAATGGGCTAGCCCAATATTCAATACCAATTTTGAAATTATATGGTATTAAAACTTTATTTTATCAAAAAATAAATGATCAAATGGCACTAATAGACAAAATGAGATATTACTTACTAAGAGATAAAATATGTGAATACAAGATACATTTTAAATAATTACTTTACCTTTTAAATTGGAATAAAAAAATTCAGCTTCATAAAATAAAAATTGTTAATAATAATAATTTGGATGTAATTTATTTCTTTAAATTCTAAGCTGCTCTTTTTAAGAATCACTTCATATAATTTTTATCACTTTCGTAAAAACATGTTTTAAAGATTACCACTTTTGTAAAAACATGTTAGAAATAGTATAATGGAGATTTATGACATTATGCTCAAAACATACTCCTTGCTAGTTTTTGCGTGGTCAGTAAAGCAAAAATTATTACCAGTTTCTTAGGTTATTCTCTTTTTACATCTGTAAAGATTAATTTGTTCGAGAACTTTGATCATATGTAGCCATGGTCTCAAACTAATTTGTTCGAGTAATTTGATCATATGTAAAGATTGTCTCCCCCAACTAATGAATTTTCATACATGTAGAGTCAGATGTCGAAGTTTTTCTTCAAATTTTAATTTTGCAACCAAGCATAGAATGCATATTTTTCCATCTCTCACCCTCCCTCCATGGCTCCATCATTAACTGTTGAAAAGGTTGAATAATTAATGGTTGAAAAAGTGGAAACAAATTATGATACTTGAGGCATTCTAAAAACAGAATTCAGAAACCTTGGGGAGAAATTCACAAACCATCATACTACTAACCTCAAACATTGACCTCTTTTTATGAGTAGGAATCGAACAGCGTACCATGTAGTTTACAACACCGGCATACACTGTGTACCAACCACTTGTCCTATGAGAAACTTCTGTCTAAATTTCTAACACATAATAGTCCAGTACTATAGGTTGTCATAACTTAACTTTTCTTCCATGCAAGAAATGCATATTCAAGATAAGATATTCATCTCCCACAAATCATGTGGTGGAAGGATTAAATTACTATATTTTACTAACTAAAATACATAACCAAAAAATGGGCCGAGTTAGGTCAGCCCCTAATTACAATAAATTCAATTCGGACCGGGAAATTCATTCACCATCCCATGAAATAAGTTTTTACCTGTAGAGATTTGATATGAAGGTATTTACAGTTCTTCTAGTCAATAGTCAAGTGTCACAAATATTACTCCTGTAATTAAACTGCTTTGATATTCATCAGATATAGATAGGATTTTCAACCTGTGGAGGCAAAAGACGAAGAAATTAACAGTGAAATGACGGCATTTGTCGTGCTTTTTGGAATACCTGGCGTCACAGATATTGACCCAATAATTTAAAACTATTCAATCTTCACCAACCATAGATAGGATTTTCTACCTGTGGCGGCGAGAGTTGAAGGTCTTCACAGTGCTGCTTGTTATAGTCACGTGTCCCAGGAATTGCTCCGGTACATAATCGAAGGAATTCGTTCCCCGTGATACAGTAGTGAGCGAATGCTAACCCTCCGTCTACTAGTTCTGTGAGATTAGGCATTGAAAGTGAATTACGAATGAGCTTTCCACTGTTATTTGATTTTGCAGCACTGTTTTCGCCGTTCACCACTCTGTCGAGCTCGGAATATTCCATAAATCTTTGAGTAGCAGCGTCCCAAGAAAGCTGATATCTTTGCTCCGGTGTAAGAAGACGTGGCTCATTTTCCAACGCTTCCTTAACTTTTGCAACAAAGTCTTCGGATGTCTTGTAAGTCAAACAGTTTGGGAATGATCTGAAGAACTCATTTGATGGATGGTCAGCACAAACAACGAACTTTCCCATGGCAAGTGCCTCGGCTGTAGCTGTGCAGAGCACGTCACTAACACTAGGGTTTATGAAAACTTTGTACCTGGAGGAAAGTAGATATAAGGTGTTCAAAAAGGGAACCAAAATTGATAAAAGCAAGTTCATTGCAGCACATATTTCAAATTATTCTTACCCATGAAGAGAATTCTCTGCATGATCCCTTCCTTTCTGAAAGTTGATATTCAAATCCAACGATTTAGCCGTACTCTGAACTTCATTAGCATCCTCTCCATTACCAAATACATCAAGCTTGAAACCATCAAGGTCATTCTTATGCTTTGCTAATAAACTAATTAATTCCTTATATCCCTTTGCCCATACCATCTTTCCCAAGAAATACGCCCCTTTTGTGAACGGCTTCTGTCCAAGCTCTCTGTCGGCATCGATCTTTTCACCAATTTTTAAGAACTTAGGACTCACACCATGAACATTGCAAATTACAGACTTGGGTAAATCCTGAGTTGCAGATGAAAGACGGATAACCTGAACATAAATCATAAACAACGGCCTCATTTTACACTTTTACGGTAATATAAGTTCATGAGAAAATAATGAATTAAGGTAAATTATGATCATGTCTAATTATCTCAAAAGTTAATGCAGGTTTACATACTAGGATGATAAATATCATACCTTGTGGCAGTATGCTCTTGTAACCCAGTTGTTTATATGTTTCACAAAGAATGCTTGGAGGGCCCCATTTTTCTCCCTCTTGATATATTCTAAATAATTTGTATGGACAACCCCAATAACATGGTTGAATTTCTTTGTCCAGTTTTTACCATGATGGTACCAATTCAAATGTTCTGGTTCTTCCAAAATAGCGATATCAGCATCCCTGGATGGTATAAATTGAGAAATATCGCCAGCAGCTATTATACTTCGCCTTTCTTTGGAAAACTATGCACAAGATAAAGTTTGAAAATTAAATGCAATTTGACGTGAAAGTAAAACCGGGAAGATTTTGAATGCTACCTTAGCAGGATAAAAGGAGATTTTGAATACTGCTTCAAAACCAATTCTTTCCTCGAGCCAATTACGTATATAAACCTCCTGTTCTTCGGGTGAAGTAAAAGAGATATTGCTGGGATAAACTCGCTCTTGATCTGATCTACAAAGCCATGGAATTACCAGAGTAACTTTCTGCTTTGATGATTGTGATAGATAAGCAGCTCGAAATAATGGATTTACAGAAGTTCCCGTCATCCAAGGAAGACTAGCAGTTGTGACTATTGCAACATGCCTCTGATTGTCCGACAGGTCGTGCTTTGCCTGGTCTGTCCAGAATCCACCATCATACCGGTGCCCTGTACTCTGAAGAACACTTGCTATACGCAAATCCAATTCATCATTTACATTACCATTCCCAAGAACAGAAGATTCTTCCGCAGAAAAGGAGTGAAGTAGTTGTTTGTTCTTACGCTTGCTATACAAGCCTTCCACAATCTTGTCACATATATCTGCAAAGACATTTGGAGACAGCATAAATACAATAGCAGACAAAATGAACTATAGACTAGGTGACTCAGATTCCATACATCTTTATTAAACTAGAAGTATAAGATAGAGAAAGTGAACGTATAATCCAGCCATCATGTCAAATCAGCCAAAATGAAAGCACAAAATGTAAAGTAAATATTTTACATTGGAAACCTTGTCAACAAAATCCTAAAAGAAACTATGTATATTAAGTACCTCTTTTGACTCCAAGTTGATCCAAAAATGGTCCAGACTGTCTAACAAAATACGCAAGAAGTTCAGACGCATCCAATGGGCGAACTTCCTGCAAGACGATAAAGTGAAAATGTTAACTAAAGTTACTGATTCAATTATTCTAATCAAGGCACCAGGTGCAGAATATAGAAGAACAAACCCACAGAAAAGTAAGGACACATGTGGAGCAAGGACAGTAATAGGAATTGGTATTTAATTAGAAAGAAATAAGGATAATTATTTAGTAGTTGAGCAGATGGCATAATTTGAGAGACAAGACATGTCTATCAATAAGAAGAGAGGCTGAGGGGGAGGGGTTCATGTCATCTTGAGAAAATTGGGGACTTTGGACATAGGGAGGTTTGCAGACCCTCAAAATTATGAAGTGTTCTATCGTTGCAATTGGGGTAAACCCCACTTTCTTTCTAATAAAACACCAAGTTCCTTAGGGCAACAAAGGAAAGTTAGAATCCCTCGATACATGCATCTTTTCCTTGCTTCTTCAAACAAGAGTGCACAATATTTGATGAAGCATATCAATAAGAACAAAAGAAAATACCCAATAGCAAACCAACCTTTGAATCTTGAGGCTCCTGGCACATTGACTTCTGCAAGAAACAAACTTAGAATGAAATCTTTTTCAAACATATATTATCAATAATAATAGCGATATACTAAACTAATGAACATTTAATGGTGGTTACTAGTTAATCACATTATTCTGACTGATATCTATTTCACTGTATAGACAAACAGACAGGCAGAGGGAGAGAGAATAGTTAGTTCTCCAGTCCTAATTTATGATCGTGATATATTTTTGTGTATAAAATTGGAAATACTTTAATCAGCCCATCACTCAAAAGAGAAAACATGCCATTGCATATATAACCACAGCCGCAGAATCAGGTCACGAAGTTATAACCTATATTGAATTCAATAATTGACCTAAAAGAGCCCGACAAGAAGTGAATGTGACAGCTAGCATACCAAAGTCACAAATTGCAATGCAGTCACTAATAAGTTAATCATTTGACCATGGAGATTGGATTGGAGAAGAGCAACCTCCTCCACCCCAAAACTTTTCTGTACAAAATTTAGCATTATCCCGAGATGCGCAAAAATACAAACTAACATATAATCAGCAGAGTCTATCCCAAACAACAATGGAATACGCCACATTTCCCTTTCACTAAATATGCCCCAGGTCATCCAAGAATATATATTTTCAAAAATAAATAACAGACTTTTTTCTAAGAAAAAGCAATGAAGTTCTATGTGTTTGGTATAGTCCAATAAGGCAATGTTGTCAATTGCGAATTGCAGAAATCAGTGGTTTGTTCAAATTCTGATATGCTATAATAATGCTATAGCGCCGCAATAGCAGCTATTTGAAAACACTTTCTACTAAACAACATACTGTGGAACAATAGCGCTTTGTTCGAATTCCGCTATGCTATAACGCTATTGCGGCTATTTGACAACACTGCAATAAGGGCCACTCACAGATAAACCAGTATCCAGTTGGGCCATGCAGTCCCACATCGAGGAATCTCACCTAATAAGCGGGACTTATAAGTCTCTAGAATTCTCCAACCTAATGGACTAATCATTAGGGATGGGCTTTCGATTGGGTTTATGCTCGTAAACATCTTCACCCATGACCCAGGCATGAGACATGGCTCTTTCAATCAATGCGCAACCAGAATAAATGTCTCCCCAAGAAGCATTACATAGTGAATTCAGAAATCATTCCCGATCTCCCCAAGAAGCATTACATAGTGAATTCAGAAATCATTCCCGACAACCTGGTCACAATCTTCCACGAACTAGAGAAAGTTAATCCTGATTCAGCGATACCATCATAAGCTAACTACGATACTCTCCAAAGAACATGTAATGTAAGAACAAGCAGAAAAAGAGAACAGTTGAATATTTTCACCATATACTCTGAGTGGACTAGATTCCTCTTAGTTTAACGTGAACCATATGAATTATGCAGCATTTTCAATAATAAAACTTGCATTATGAGTAGCACATTCTATCCCCTAAGCATCAGTATTCCACCAATATGGAAGACTCCTTAGTGCCTGTTTGTTATCAAATCCCTGCTATGCGTCCAGCCATCGAACCGCTTCTACAACTTCTAGCTTCATAAAAAAACGGTAGATTTGCCTAGGAACGCGAGAATTTCCCGTCCCAAGCCAATCTGATAATGAAAATATAGAAGCTACAAAACTAAGCTTCCACGATGATGTCGTTTTTTGACATGGTTTTCCTAAACACGCCACAATACCAAACAAAAGGTCCTCTTTCCTAATTTCTGCTTCTAATACCACGTTGTCCACACTGGTATAGAAAAATATTTTTATTTTATTCTACAATCTGCTCTCCTCATCAAGTAACAAAAAGAACATATTGCTCTTGATCACCACATAAATTAGTTCAGAATTAGAAAATAAAAACCTAAAACCGCATAAATTAAACTACAACAGTTAAATAAACAACTCTAAAAGAAAAAAACATACCAAACTCAATTTCAATTTCTCCAGAAACTCGGTATTTTTCCGAAACTGTTTCTTAAAAGCTTGAATCGGTTCCCAATCCGTATAACATTGTTCATCACCATTCCAAAACTCACTACAACTAAACCTCTTATTACCCTCACCAAACCCTAAAATTCCATCCATATCCTCTTCAACCTCCGACACAATTGCATCCCTTATGGCGGAGAGATTGATACGAATGCTGGATTTGGGTGTCCTCTTAGGAAACTCCGAAAGTTTAGGGCGCAAATTTTTGACGAAATCGACGTCGTCGAAGGTGGTTGAAGGGAGGCTGTTGATAGTGAAAGAGTTAGCACGGTCGCGCATGAGACGGAGATCTTCGCGCCAGCGTTTAGAGAGAGAGGAAAATGTGTTTGAGGGTCGGGGGTGACTACTACTAGCCATGGCTTATTTTGCTATGGTTTGAAAAATTGAAAAGGTGCGAATGTAATAGTGAGGAAATGGTTCTTTTTCGATGTAACGGTGCTTTGGGACTTTTCTTTTCTTTGTTTGTTTGGGATTTCTGGGTGTGTTGGTTTTTGACGTATAGAACTCACGAATGGTGGTGGTAATGCTATATTGTTATGGAACTATGATCAAACCAAGGCACCATTTTTTTTTTTTTTTATTCCTTAAATTCAACGATGTTAACTAAGATGAGAGGTTGTTTTTATTAAATAAGTTATTTTTATTTGTTTTGTCCGGCGTGTTAATGCAATGATTTTTTTTTTTTACGGTATTTGTTGATTTAGGAATAACTTTTATGTTATTATAAATTTAATTAATAATTTGTCAAGATATATATATAGAATAATGGATATTAGAACAATTATGTTATTAAATTGGGTATCATTGATTTGATCGTTATATTTATAAATATTTTATTATTATTTATTATTAACTTAGATTTTATTAATTTGTCAATAGTTACAACATACATTTTACCATCCTTTCAACGATTCAAAACAAATTAAATGGATATTGTAAACCTAAGAATTTATGATATTTTTTTTAATAAGCATATCCAATCTACTCATTTTATCAAGAGTCAAACTCCTCTTGATACCTTATTTAATAATTTATATATTATAAACTCTATTTTGTATAAAATGGTAATTTATCATTACTTAACATACGAACATTCAAAATAGAAATAACTAATAAAAGTATAGTTTTTATAAAAGACGATCGACCTGTAAGATTTTAGTGTCAATTTACCAATTGAAAAAGATTATGGTTGGAGAAAAAAATATATAAGTTGAGGTTCCTCAAATTATTAGTCACACGGCAATAAATGAAATTGAAAATAGTTGAGGATTGAATAAATTATAAGTGTTTAAAGTTTTATTTGACACATAAACTTACCAATTTGAGAGTCTGCAAATTTTTTAAGTGAATGCTCATTTATGTAATTAGGTTATGTGATTCGATGATGTACATATTATGGGATGAGAAACTGTGTATCCAAATCTTAAAAAATTGTTATTTAATTCAAATCTAATTGTTAACTAATCAATTAGCAACAAACCATAATGGACTACTAGAGTAAAAGTAGTATTGGTTAATGTTAGAATAATAATTGATCATACTTTTTCTAATCTATTAATATTATTTATTAATATATTAATTATCTTAAAACTATTTATTATATTATTTTTAACTATCATGTATTGATGTTCAAAAATCTAACGATTAGTACAACTAACTCTAAAAGACTTAAAACTAACTAACAAAAACTTTGGGTGTTAGACACTTCAACACTATTTTGCCACACTTTATCATATATTGATTAGGTATTGGGTCTTAATCTCTTGTCATTATTTTATTTCTTGTATTTGTTATTTTTTTTATTGGGTACAATTTATATGTACATTTCCCTATTTTATTTATTTTAAAATGTTTTTCTCTGTACGTGCAAATGTAGATGTAAGTTTAAATATGTTTTTAGCTCTTATAATTATAACATTTTTTATTTTGATTTTCGTAAATTTTTTTGTTTGGTTCAATCTCTATAAATATAATTTTATTTTAAAATACTAATTACATCCAATTTTTTATACAAAAACGGTAACACCATTAAAATTAAATATAACTAAATCATAACTTTTTTAATCTAAAAATAAACTTCTAGTATAATTAAATTATAATATTTTTTAACTTACAATTAACTTCAAATATTTTAGTATTCTTTCCTAAAAAAAACCTAAAATAACATCCTAAAATGCATCATAAAACTTGACTAATTTCCTGTGTCCATATAAGGCTTTCAACATTTTCACCTCCCTCCTCACATCTTCAATTGCTATAGCTGAAGTCATATGCCATATGAAAATACGTAATTCACAATAAACATCATCAAGCAAAAATTATAATGCAAAATCGAAAAACACTTGAAAATTAAAGTTCAATTCATGTTGATGTATGTCTTTCCGATTTGAAATTCTCGCACCCCAAATTTAAATTTACTCTCATACTTTGATTTTATTGTTTAGAGAATAATGAAAAAGATGCAGAAGTATAGAGTAAGCTTCAGCTCATGCTCTTCCTAGAAACATCACTCGTCAGAGGCCAAATAGATAAAATGAATGTTCTAAATTGTCTGATACTTGTAGGACTTGCAGTAAATGTACAGTTCTTGCAGTGTTCATCAATAATCAATAAAATTAACCCCCAAATGATCTCTTTGCAACACAAGTTAATGTTGTTGGTATTGAGGGCTGGTGGAGAACCTCCGCATCTTCAAGATGTAGGAACCTTAGGTTAATTTTAGATTTTTTTAAGGAAAATGACTCAAACTTTTGAGTTAATTTTAGGTTAAAAAATGTTATCATTTAATTATATTTGAGGTTTATTTTGAAGTTAAAAAACTTATGTTTTAATTATATTTTGGTTTAACAATGTTAGAGTTTTTGTAACATAAATTAGATGGAAGAAGTATTTTAAAATGAAACTATATTTGTATAGATGTGAACCAAATAAAAAAATTACAAGGATTAAAATCAAAAAATGTTATAATTGTAAGAACCAAAAACATTCTTAAATTTATTTTAAAATGTTTTTCTCTAGATGTAGCCAATACAAGTCTAGATTAGTGCTTTCGGATGTTGTTTTTCTCACAACAAACTTTTTTTTTCATTGTAAATATGGTTGATCCACCTTTCAAATTGAAGGGGTCATAGCGTATTTATAATGCACATCACAAATATAATAAATCTCAAGGGAGTCATAGCTTATAACTATGTGTATAGGTATAAAATCATGGTTGATTATGATAAAATTATATTGTGGGTTCATCCAAATTCTATCAAGTTCTTTACTACTTTCTCTTTTTATAATGATGATAGATTTGACATATAAAACCAACATATATCATTTGCTTATATTTGAGTTTGTTGTTGTGAGTTGACATATTAAATTGCATTTGCTTATATAGAGTTTGAAAAGGAAGATAACTATATTGAAATCTACTATAATCGAAATAATGCATTGATAAATGTCGTTGCTACAGTTTTCTTGAGTGTTAGAGCTCTTCTATGTTAGTGTTGGGAAAAACCAGAGACAATTTGCGGTAACTATCTCAATAATGCGGAATATTTTTTCCTCCATTTGTGCAGATAAATGACCAAACAGAAAATACAATTCTACGTAGCAAAAATAATTGGCAGAAAATTAAATATGAGACAAACACAATTTTAACGTATAAAACTTCCCTCAAATTGAGATAATAACAACCACGGGACATAGTCCAGTAAAAACTTCCACTATAATAATTAATGGGTACACTAGAGTCTTTCTAATAATAATAGAGAACATCAATCAACAATAACAACCTTATAACAATCTTCCACTAAAGTGAGTATGTCAAAGTAACTCTCAAAGAAGGTAAAACTACTCAAACTTTATATTAAAATAATAAGCTCAGTGCTAGGAATAAAATACTAAATTTGTAGATCAAACGGAACAAGTTTGCTACACACTTGTTACCATCACCGGAACCAAACTCTTATTTTTCTTCTCTGGATGTCGTTCTTCCTTTTTTTTATTCAATAATAACAATAGGCTAAATTACATTTGTGGTCCTTTAACTTAATTTCAGACAACGTTTTAGTCCTTTATCTTTTTTTTCCCGATTTAGTCATTTATTCCTAACAATATCAAATAAAGTATGAAAATATGAGTTTATTTAAAGATTTGCGTTACGAATTTGATGAAATTTGTATTATATTGAAGAATATAATTAATTTTATGAGTTTTGGTTGATTTTTTTTTTTTTTTTGAATTTTTGTATAGAAAAGGATAACATTGTTGAAATTTTAAAACATAAAATATCAAATTGTCAGTTAAAATTAAAATAAAGGACCAAGTCGGGAAAAAAAAAGATAAATGACTAAAATGTTACCTGAAATTAAGTTAAGGGACCACAGATGTAATTTAGCCATAACAATATTAATACTAATAACAATAATATTAATAAAATTTGATGGTTCCACTTGGGGAGTGAGCGCACCCAACAAATCTCTCCCTCACGACTCAAGTGGAAAGGTAATGCTCAACCATGTCAGCCTTCTTTCTACAATATATCATCTTCGACACAGGCAAGGTCTTTGTCATCATATATGAACCATTCTCATCAATATGAATCTTCTCAATTAAAAATGACTTCATTTTAAGTGCATCTCGTATTCAATGATACCGCACTTCAATATGCTTCGACTTTGCATGAAAGGTCGGATTCTTGCTGAGATTAATCACACTCTAACTGTCACAGAATAACACAAACTTGTCTTGCTTGAGGCCTAACTCATGTAGGAATTTCTTCATCCACAAGAGTTCTTTGGAAACTTCGGTTGCTGCAATGTACCCAGCTTCAGTAGTGGATAAAGCAACACACTTTTGTAACCTTGATTGCCAAGACACAGCTCCCGCTACAAACGCCGTCATATACCGAGAAGTAGATTTTCTAGAATCAAGATCACATGCCATATTTACATCTGTGTATCAATCCAACACAAGTTCACCACCTCTAAAGCATAAACACACTTTGGAAGTGCCTTTGAGGTATCTGAGAATCCACTTCATTGCTTGCCAATGATCTTTACCAGAATTAGAAGAAATCGACTAACAACTCCAACTTCATGAGCTATATATGACCTTGTGCATACCATAATACATCAAACTACCAATTGCGGGTGCATAAGGAACCTTCTTCATCTATTCTTTGTCTTTCTCACTTGTAGGACATTGATCATAATTCAATTTAAAATGAGTAGCAAGTGGAGTACTAACAAGTTTACAGTTGCTCATGTTCAACCTCTCTAACACATTCTCAATGTAATTGTGTTGAGACAACCACAATTTATTATTCTTCCTATCTCGGGTAAATCTCATGCCCAGAATTTGCTTTGCAGGACCCAAGTCTTTCATTACAAAAGACTTCTTCAAATATTTCTTTAAATATTGAATATTCTCAGTGTCATGACCAACAATCAACATGTCATCCACATATAACAAGATAATAATATAATCACCATCAAAGAATTTCTTCACAAACACACAATGGTCAGAAGTAATTTTACCGTATCCATGTTTCTCCATGAAAGAATCGAATTTCTCGTACCATTATTGAGGTGCTTGCTTGAGCCCATGCAAGCTTTTCTTTAATTTACACACAAGCTGCTCATTACCTTTGACTTTGAAACCCTCTGGTTGCTCCATATAGATCTCTTCCTCCAAATCACCTTGAAGGAATGCAGTTTTCACATCAAGTTGTTCAACTTCTAGGTTCAAACTAGTTGCTAACCCATGCACAACTCGGATAGAGGACATCTTCACCACAAGTGAAAAAATTTCATCAAAGTCAATATTTTTTCTCTTATTAAAACCTTTCACAACCAGTCTTGCTTTGTATCTTGGTTGAGAACTATTCTCTTATGCCTTTATCTTGTATACTCATTTGTTCTTGAGTGCTTTTCTGCCCTTAGGCAACTTTACCAAATCAAATGTGTGATTCTCATGCTAGGAAATCATCTCTTCTTGCATGACCTTCAACCACTTTTCTTTATCAACATTTGTAATAGCTTATTGATAGTACTCTGACTCTCCACTATCAGTGATCGTCACATACTCATGTGGAGGATATCTTTGAGATGGTTGACGTTCGCTAGTAGATCTTTTCAACTCAAACTCGATTGGTGGCTCAACTGGAACCTGCTTATCATGGTGAGGTACATGATCATTTGTTACATTCTCATCATCTACATGTATATCTCCCCCATCAATAAAAGTTTCTATTGGGGGCTTAGACGCAACATCAATGTAACTTCTGGAATTTAGTTTCTGTTTTTCAGCTTTATCAAAATCTTCAATCGTCTGGTCTTCAAGAAATATCACATATCAGCTTCTAATAGTTTTCTTGTCAATCGAATCCCACAATCTATAACCAAATTCTTCATCACCATAACCGACGAATATACACTGTTTAGATTTACTATCTAGCTTGGACCTCTCATCTCTTAGAATGTGAACAAAGCATCTGCAGCTAAAAAGTCTCAAATGACGGTAAGAGACATTTTCCCTGTCCACACTCTATTTGGAACATCACCATCAAGTGGAATAGAATGGGGAAGATTGATCAAATCCACTGCAGTTTCAATTGCTTCACCCTGAAAGGATTTCAATAATTTTGCATGAGAGAGCGTACATCTAATTCTGTCATTAATCGTACAATTCATTCTCTCTACAACACCATTATGCTAAGGTGTCTTTGGAACTGTTTTCTCAAACCTAATTCCATGTTCTCTACAATACTCTTCAAATGGACCTATGTATTCACCATTGTTATCTGATCAAATACATTTCAATTTTTTTCCTTTTTCTCTTTCAACACTTGCACGAAAATGCTTGAAGACTCCAAATATATGGTATTTAGATTTCAAAGGAAATACCCACACTTTTCTAGAGTGGTCGTCAATAAAAGTAACAAAATATGATGCACCACCAAGAGATTTACTATCCATCATACAAACATCAGTATGAACTAAATCAAGAATATTGTGTCCTCTATGAGGACCAGTATTATGAAAAGAAACTATATGTTGTTTTCCAGCTAAATAATGAGTGCAAGTTTTTAGAGATGTACCTTTCACAGGAAGAAAAATTTTCTTTGCAAGTATGTTGGGTCTTTTCTCACTCAGGTGACCGAGGCACATATGTCATAAATCAGAAGATGCAGCTTCAATTGCATTCGCTTCTTCCTTGCATAGCTTCGTAGGCATCCTATAGAGAGAAGTGAAACTTTGCTCCTTTGCAACCATTAGGGATCCTTATGTGATTTTACATATACCACCACCACCAAAGTAAGTGTGATAACCATCACTATCCAAGGCTTTCACCGAAATCAAATTGAGATGAATATCAGGAACATGTCTAACATTCTTCAATTGAAGCTTGCAACCAATCCCAGATTCAACTCAAACATCTTCCATACCAATAATTTTACATACTCCTTCATCTCCCATTTTTACCATGCCAAAATCACCAGCACTATAAGATGAGAAGAAATCACGCCTAGGAGTAACATGATATGAGGCACCCGAATCAATAACTCAAGTTGAATCCTGACATGCAAGGTTTATGAAATTATCATCACAAATAATGTAGACATTACTAACAGATGCAACTGTTGTTGTATCTTTATCATTTTTCTT
Source organism: Cicer arietinum (assembly GCF_000331145.2). NCBI lineage: Eukaryota > Viridiplantae > Streptophyta > Magnoliopsida > Fabales > Fabaceae > Cicer > Cicer arietinum. The sequence continues at coordinate 26,537,008 of NC_021163.2, read as the reverse complement.
CTCTTTGTCTTCATCTCTTTGCCTTTATTGATCTCTCTTAAGAAACCTGCAATTTCTTTTTATGTGACCCGTTTTGCCACAATGATAGCATATCACTTTTGTTCTAGTCATCGACTTGCTTCTTGACTTGCTACGACTTTCAGAGTTGTCGCGTTTATGGAAGTTTCTAGATTGACTTCTCCCCCGTGACTCTGTAACTAGTGCTTCTGACTTTGAGGAAGAACCAATCAAACCACGTTCCTTTCTTCGAGCTTCTTCATTCAACATGCTCTCTTTAACTTTTGACATTTTCAACTTTCCACTTAGAGGTGAATTGGTTAACGTCACAACAAGGACTTCTCAATTATCAGGCAAGAAACTCAACAATAACAACGCTTGCAACTCATCATTTAATTTAATTTATGCGGTTGTCAACTAATTCATTGTATTCTGAAAAATACTCATATACTCTGTCATTGAATCCCCATCTTTGTATTTCATATTCACCAGCTTCTGAATCAATAGTGGTTTATTTTGCACATTCTTTCGTTCATTAAACTCTTTTAATTTTTCCCACATCTTGTTTGCATCTATTTCAGTTTCAACATGGGGATATACACTCAGATCCAACCACTGTCTGATCAACGCCGCTGCCTTTCTATTCATCTTATTTCAGTCAACGTCAGATTTATCTGTGGGTTTAGCAGTGTTACCCTCAATATGATCATACAAATCTTTACTGTATAGCATGTCTTCCATTAGAGTCTTCCAAAGTGTGTAATTAGAAAAGTTGAGTTTAATCATATTGAGATCTTTATTTTCCTCCTCCATTTAAATGCACAAATCAAATCAATCGAACTCTAGATACCACTTTGTTGGGAAAAACCACAGATAATTAGCGGTAACTATCTCAATAAGGCGGAACATTTTTTTCCCCCACCGGTGTAGATAAATGACCAAACAGAAAATACAATTCTACAGAGAAAAATAAGTGGCAGAAAATTAAATATGAGACAAACACAAATTTAACTTGGAAAACTTCTCTCAAATTGAGAGAATAACAACCATGTGACCTAGACAAGTAAAAACTTACACTATAATAATTAATGGGTACACCAGAGTCTACCTAATAATAATAGGGAACATCAATCAACAATAACAACCTTATAACAACTTTCCACTAAAGTGGATATGCCAAAGTAACTCTCTCAGAGCAGATAAAACTACTCAAACTGTTACCACCACCGGAACCAAACCCTTATAATAATAATAACAATAATAATAATAATAATAATAATAATAATAATAATAATAATAATAATATTAATAAAATTTGGTGGTTCCACTTGGGGAGTAAGCGCACCCAACAAATCTCCCACTCACGACTCAAGTAGGAAGGTACTGCTCAACCATGTCGGCCTTCTTTCTACAATATATCATTTTCGACACAAGCAACATATTTGTCATCATATCTGAATCATTCTCATTAGAATGAATCTTCTCAATTAAAAATGACTTCATTTTCAGTGCATCTCGTATCCAATGATACCGCACTTCAATATGCTTCGACTTTGCATGAAAGGTCGGATTCTTGCTGAGATGGATCGCACTCTGACTGTCACATAATAACACAAACTTGTCTTGCTTGAGGCCTAAATCATGTAGGAATTTCTTCATCCACAAGAGTTCCTTGGAAGCTTCAGTTACTCCAATGTACTCAACTTCAGTAGTGATTAAAGCAACACACTTTTGTAACCTTGATTGCCAAGACACAACTCCCCTACAAACGTCAACATATACTCATAAGTAGATTTTCTAGAATCAAGATCACCTGCCATATTTGCATCTGTGTAGCCATCCAACAAAGGTTCACCACCTCCATAGCATAAACACACTTTGGAAGTGCTTATGAGGTATCTGAGAATCTACTTCATTGCTTGCCAGTGATCTTTACCGGGATTAGAGAGAAATCGACTAACAACTCCAACTGCATGAGCAATATCTGGCCTTGTGATTTTGATAACATACATCAAAATACCAACTGCAGATGCATGAGGAACCTTCTTCATCTCTTCTTTGTCTTTCTCACTTGTAGGACATTGATCAGAATTCAATTTAAAATGAGTAGCAAGTGGAGTACTAACTGATTTATATTTGCTCATGTTAAACCTCTCTAACACCTTCTCAATGAAATTGTGTTGAGACAACCACAATTTATAATTCTTCCTGTCACGAGTAATTCTCATGCCCATAATTTTCTTTGCAGGACACAAGTCTTTCATTGCAAAAGACTTATTCAAATCTTTCTTTAAATATTGAATCTTCTTAGTGTCATGACCAACAGTCAACATGTTATCCACATATAACAAGAGAATAATATAATCACCATCAGAGAATTTCTTCACAAACACACAATGAGCAGAAGTAGTTTTGTCGTATCCATGTTTCTCCATGAAAGAATCCACTTCATTGCTTGCCAATGATCTTTACTAGGATTAGAAGAAATCGACTAACAACTCCAACTTCATGAGCAATATATGGCCTTGTGTATACCATAATACATCAAACTACCAATTGCGGATGCATAAGGAACCTTCTTCATCTATTCTTTGTCTTTCTCACTTGTAGGACATTGATCATAATTCAATTTAAAATGAGTAGCAAGTGGAGTACTAACAAGTTTACAGTTGCTCATGTTCAACCTCTCTAACACATTCTCAATGTAATTGTGTTGAGACAACCACAATTTATTATTCTTCCTATCTCGAGTAATTCTCATGCCCAAAATTTGCTTTGCAGGACCCAAGTCTTTCATTGCAAAAGACTTGTTCAAATCTTTCTTTAAAGATTGAATCTTTTTAGTGTCATGACCAACAATCAACATGTCATCCACATATAACAAGAGAATAATATAATCACCATCAGAGAACGTTTTCACAAACACACAATGGTCAGAAGTAATTTTACCATATCCATGTTTCTCCATGAAAGAATCAAATTTCTCGTACCATTGTCGAGGTACTTGCTTGATCCCATACAAGTTTTTCTTTAATTTGCACACAAACTGCTCTTTACCTTTGACTTCGAAACCCTCTGGTTGCTCCATATAGATCTCTTCCTCCAAATCACCATGAAGGAATGCAGTTTTCTCATCAAGTTGTTCAACTTCTAGGTTCAAACTAGCTGCTAACCTAGGCACAACTCAGATAGAGGACATCTTCACCACAGGTGCAAAAATTTCATCAAAGTCAATACCTTTTCTCTAATTAAAACCTTTCACAACCGATTTTGCTTTGTATCTTGGTTGAGAACTATTCTTTTCTGCCTTTATTTTGTATACTCATTTGTTTTTTAGTGCTTTTTCTGCCCTTAGGCAACTTTACCAAATCAAATGTGCGATTCTCATGCAAGGAATTCATCTCTTCTTGCATGGCCTTCAATCACTTTTATTTATCAACATTTGTAATAGCTTCTTGATAGTACTCTGGCTCTCCACTATTAGTGATCATCGCATACTTATGTGGATGATATCTTTGAGAAGGTTGACGTTCGCTAGTAGATCTTCTCAACTCAAACTCGACGGGTGGCTCATCTGGAACCTCCTCATCATGGTGAGGTACATTATCATCAATTACATTTTCATCATCTACCTGTATATCTCCCCCATCAACAAAGGTTTCTGTTGAGGGCTTAGGCGCAACATCAATGTAACTTCTACAATTTGGTTTTTGTTTTTCAACTTTATCAAAATCTTCAATAGTCTGGTCTTCAAGAAATATCACATCTCGGCTTCTGATAATTTTCTTGTCAATCGGATCCCACAATCTATAACCAAATTCTTCGTCGCCATAATCGACGAATATACACTATTTAGATTTACTATCAATCTTGGACCTTTCATATCTTGGAACGTGAACAAAGCATAGAGTTTGAAAAGGAAGATAACTATATTGAAATCTACTATAATCGAAATAATGCATTGATGAATGTCGTCGATTCAGTTTTCTTGAGTGTTAGAGCTCTTCTATGTTAGTGTTGAGAAAAATAAGAGATAATTAGCGGTAACTATCTCAATAATGCGGAATATTTTTTCCTCCCACCCGTGCAGATAAATGACCAAACAGAAAATACAATTCTACATAGCAAAAATAATTGGTAGAAAATTAAATATGAGACAAACACAATTTTAACGTGGAAAAATTTCCTTAAATTGAGAGAATAACAACCACGAGACCTAGCCTAGTAAAAACTTCCACTATAATAATTAATGTGTACACCAGAGTCTTCCTAATAACAATAAGGAACATCAATTAACAATAACAACCTTATAACAACATTCCACTAAAGTGGGTATGCCAAAGTAACTCTCAGAGAATGTAAAACTACTCAAATTGGATATTAAAATAATAAACTCAGTGGTAGGAATAACATACTAAATTTGTAGATCAAACGTAGCAAGTTTGTTACACACTTGTTACCACCACCAGAACCAAACCCTTATTTTTTTTCTCTGGATTGCGTTCTTCCTTTTTTTTTCTTTCAATAATAACAATATTAATAATAATAATAATAATATTAATAAAATTTGGTGAGTTCCACTTGGGGAGTGAGCACACCCAACAATTGTTATCACATTTTAACAAAAGTGAGGGCGAGATGTAAATTGGATGTCAAACTAAAATAACATTGATAAGAAAATGACATCATAAGATGGTGTAGTCAATGGCGGATCCAAAAACTTGGCCTTGAGGGTGCAAAATATTAAACTTCAAATAATTATAATCATATTTAAAATAGTAACATACTCAAAAAATTACTTTGTATCCGTCTAAATTATACTAAAAAAATTACATATAAGTTCTATAATTGTCCTTTATGCGATTGCATATTCTAAAAACTATTGAATTATATGCTCATCATCAATGTTATTAACACACGTCACTCTCAATATAAGTCATGAGACAATCATTCATCCATTCAGCTTGGATTCAATTCTTTAATCTAGTTTTCACAATCTTCATAGCAAAAAAGCATTGCTCAATGGTTGTTGTGCAACAGATAATATCATCATCGCTAACTTCAAAAGTCAAAGAACTAATGGATAAACAATAAGCCTTCTAGTTTCAACCAGCTTTTTGGAAAGATTGTCAATTTCTTTCAAAGATGCAAATCCAATACTATTGTGTATATCAAGTCTCAAGTTGTTTATCAAGCATCATCAAACTAGTTGGACAAAATTCTCATGTATAAAACTTCACAAATTAAAATAATTTTGCCTTGTCATGCATTAATTATTTATATTTCATTAATTAAATTAAAAATATGAAGAAAAAAATCTAAAGTTGAAAGTTAAATTTTTACAGTGTTTTATTTCAATTGCGTGAGTGTTAATCATTCTATATCACATGTCATCTTATTTAAAGCATCCTATGTTATTATTCTTAATTAAAAAATTAGAGAGAGATCAAAACTATTGATTTTTGAAATAAGGGATCAAAATTGTGAACCACTAGAAATATAGTGATTAAAATTACAATAAAAAAAATAAAGTCACAATTGCTCATGCGGTCCCTTAACTTAATTTCAGATAACATTTTAGTTCTATATTATTTTTCTTCCGATTTGGTCATTTATTTAATTTTATTACAAAAATTCAAAAATATAAAAAATAAAAATATGAGTTTATTTGAAGATTTGAGTTATAAATTTGATGAAATTTGCATTATATTGAAGATGATGATTAAATTTATGAGTTTTGATTAAAAATTTTGATGAATTTTTGTAGAAAATGATAACATTGTTAACATTTTAAAACATAAAAGATCAAATTGTTTATTTAAAATTAAACAAATAATTTAATTAAAAAGAAAAAATATATAAATAACTGAAATGTTATATAAAATTAAATTAAGGGACCGTATAAATAATTATGCGAAAAATAAATTTTTAAGTATATTAAAAGATAGGTATAGATGGATGATGGAGGTAGATTTCTAAAATACACTGTGCGTAGCCCACTCACATTGGGCCTTAGACTTACATGACACCTAAAAAACAATGAACACACAAATACAAGTTTTGCATGTCACTAATTTTTTTATTTTTTTAAATATATATAATTGTCGCAGGATGCTGCATCATCATCAATGTAAGCTTCATTCTCTAAATAAAGGAAGTATATTTCTATATTATTCTCTAAAATTATATTTTCATAATTTCATTCCATCCAATGATTTTCTTCCACCAGTACCATGTAAACTTCGTTTGACTCTTTTTTTTTTTTTTTTTAAGAAACAAAGATTAAAGAAGACACACTCTATATTAAAGAGAATAATTAATTTTATTGATATTTTATAATATAATTTATGTATAATGTACAAAATATGAAATTTTATAATTAAACTCAATTCATGTATGATGATTTAAAATAGTGGGTCTATATTATTTGTTCTGTTTAGCTCGTATTCAAAATGGGATCGGATCGGTCTAGTAGACTACCGTTGGTTCCCTATAATTTACAATAAAGAGATAATTTATGGATGTCTAATAATAAAAACATCATCAAAAAAAAATACAAAAAATTTCTGACAAGTTTGAATATGATATATATATTTCGAAGAATTACATCTGTAAAAATGTTATAACTTCCATCTTCAAATAACCACTCAATCAATTATATGTGTGAAAATATTTGTTCTTACTAAAAAAATATTAATTCATTACTAAAATAAAATATTAATTCATTATTAGATTATTTCAAGAGATATACATTGATAAAAAAAACTAAATAAATGGTACAAAAAGTAATAATAGCTCACCTATATATATATATATATATCAATTTTGGCAGCTTGATTTTTTATAATAAGATAAGAAAATAGTGTCGGATTTGATGAAGTAAGAAAACAGTGCAGAGAGATAAAACTAAAATTTTATATTTAATAATATAATAATAATATCTAACATGTTGTTAAATTAACTCTTTAATTAAATTAACGTATATTAAATGATTAATCTTAAATAATTAAATAATATTATAATATTAAATAATTAACCATTCTTAATATTTTAAGTTAAACTAAAAACTGCCGCAAAAAATTATTCACCCATACTCTCAATTTTGGCGGGAATTAATTCATTTCCCATTTAATTTTTTAACAAAAAAAATAAATAAATTGTGTTGAGCACTAAGTAGTGAGAACCCTAAACCGCCGTAACCGTAACCGTAACTTGCTACTCCGGCAGCCTCACTGCCTCTGTGCCGCACGTCGACCTCAGACCCCAGCGTCATGCCGTTCTGCTGGAGCTCGACATCTCAGTCTGTGCATCTGCGTTGTGCTGTTCGCAGTTGGTAAAGGTGTCCATAAATCAAACTTCCGTGTTACAGATTCTGCAAACTCTGTTTCCAATGTCGCATTTGATGCTTAGAGTTAGATTTATCTTTAATCGTGTTTTAATGATATACAATATGCTATTTGTGTTTGTTTGCAACTTTGATTTTAGATGAAGTGTGTGTTTGGTTCTGTAGCAATACAAATTGATTTTGCTAAATTAATTTTAGTTAAAAGTGAATTGAATATAAAATGATTTATGTTCTGGTATATTCACATAAAAGTGAAATGAACAATAAGTTTTGTGGTAGAAATCACATTTTGACTTGATACAAATTTTAGCTTCAATTTAGAATCAATTCTGGAGGCAAAATCAATTCTGCTCGATAGTACTTAGACATGTTAAAATCAATTTTGAACCTCCAAAATATATTTTGGCTCCTGGAAAAGTGGAACTAGCCATGCATGAATATGTTCACGAAATGCTTTGATAATTAATAAGTTTAGTACTTTTTCCAACACAAATTTAGTCACTAGCTTCCTTGCTAGTAATTGTTGAAATTCTTTTTCCAACTGCTTCTGAAGTTGAAAAAGAGAGGAAAAAAGATATGCAGATTTGTGTGAAGTGCAATTGTGAGGCAACATGACACCGATACATTTGGTTACACTCAATTACTTCAATTTTCTCAAATTATTATCTGTATATATGTGACAGTGTCGTGTCTGGTGTCTATGGTGTGTCTGTGTCGATATTTCATAGTTTATCTAAGGTTGTGGCCTTTGTTGGACATAGTAAGTCTAATTAGTTTGTGTTATTGAAGAAAGAAGCGGAAGAAGGCTTAGAGAGGAAAGATGCTGTGGGTTGATAAGTATCGTCCCAAAACCCTCGACCATGTTATGGTTCACAGGGACATCGCTGAAAATCTCAAGAAATTGGTAACTATCTCTCACTCTCCTTTTGTATTTGAATCAATCACTTTGTCTTTTGATTTTAAAAATTATGTTTTAAATTTTTCTTTTGGATCGGATGGTTTGTTGCAGGTTACTGAACATGATTGCCCTCATTTGCTGTTCTATGGCCCATCAGGCGCTGGCAAGAAAACACTAATCATGGCTCTTCTCCGCCAAATGTTTGGACCTGGTGCCGAAAAGGTCCCTTTAAAACCCTTTTTTGTCACTCTTTACTGTGTGCTTTCACTGACTATATTTTTAAAGAAGTTGTATATTGTATATGCATTTAGTAATGTTTATTTTTGGTTTATTCCCTGAGAATGCATTCTTGTGCGACCACCAAAAGTATTTTGAGATCAAATTAAATTAATTTTAGTAAGATATTTTTTTTTCCTTTTATTATCATGTATCTTTGAGCTTTTGACTGCTATGTATTTGTAGATACTGCATTTATGCTAGAACTACTGTTATTTGCTTCTTGGTGCTGTAACTTGATGCCTTTCCAAATTGTCTTTGTTGATGTTTCAGGTGAAGGTAGAAAATCGGGCGTGGAAAGTGGATGTAAGCTTCATTCTTTTTTATACCACCCTTTTCTTTCTGTGTTGTTGTAAGCTTGTGATTTATCAGAAGCACTCTTACATTGGTATAGTTTAGGTGATTTTATTTGTACCCTTAGTGAGCAATGTCTGACTGGATACTATTATTGACCACTAATTGGCAAATAGTTTTGGTATATTGAAAGAGAAGAAGAGTTCCAGAGAATGAGAAACCTATTGATATCAACTTAGCATATCACTGATATGCTCTTACAATGTATTATTATACTTACGAAAGAGGAGTTGGCATCACACAAATGTCTTAATTGTAGGACACAACTCAAAATGAATGCCTTCAATTCAGAAAAAATGAACATTTATTTAGATTTGTCTTGATCCTTTGAAATTTCAATATCATGTGCATTGCATTGGTTGTTTGCTCTGTATAGTAAACTGGATTGTTGGTGTTTTATTCAGCTTATTATTATTATTATTATTATTATTATTATTATTATTATTAAGTACTTGTTAATTGGTTTCAGGCTGGGAGTAGATCTATTGATTTAGAGCTGACTACATTATCAAGTGCGAATCACATCGAAATGACTCCAAGTGATGCAGGCTTCCAGGACAGATACATTGTTCAAGAAATAATCAAAGAAATGGCCAAGAATAGACCCATTGATACTAAAGGGAAGAAAGGATTTAAAGGTAACTGGCTGTCTTTGTTGTTAACCAATACATGAGTGTTTTTTTTTACAATAAAAGAAGGAATCTTTGCATGATCAACAAACAGTGTGGAACTTTTTGCATATCTGAGTGCTATCTTTCAGTTGTTGTGTGCTGTAAACATTTTATCTTTAATTGTGTAGATTGTTGATTGATTGGTAGTGTCAAAGTTACTCGTGCACTGCTTTTAGATTATGTTTCTTTACGGCTATGTCAAATAAGAAATCTCTCCATCTTGGCTTGTATGATAAATGCAAGATTTACAAGCATTCCATTTATCTTGTTTTTCTTTTTAAGTTTGCTTCAGTTTTGCAAACTGATGTTTGATTTTATTCTGTATCAGTACTAGTGCTTAATGATGTTGACAAACTCTCTAGAGAAGCCCAACATTCTCTCCGCAGAACGATGGAGAAATACAGCGCTTATTGCAGATTAATTCTATGTTGCAATAGTTCTTCAAGAGTCACGGAAGCAATCCGTTCCCGTTGTCTTAATGTACGAATAAATGCACCAAGTGAAGAACAGGTAAATAAATTTTAAGTCTGCTGTAGTGCCCAAGAAATGTTTCCCTTGTTTTTTAGCGTTGAAGCAATTGTTTTAACTGGTAGGGTTGTGAGTAGAAGTATTTTCATTCTTGACAATGTTATTATTTTTGTGTGTTAGTTGTTTCCAGTAGATGTATGATGTTCTACCAGGTAGCTTGCTGCTATTGCAAGATGATAATAGGTTGTTAAGTCGATGTTTTATAATTTCTTTTAAAAATTAAACAAAGGAGGGCGTAAGCCCAAAACATGGAAACTAAACAGGGACATTGTTATGAATACTGATCTTAACTAGCATATCCATTCTATAAGTTGAATGTTCATTTATATTGAATCTTTGGAGATCCATGTGGCAGATTGTTGAAGTCTTACAGTTCATTGGTAAGAAAGAAGGGCTGCAACTTCCTTCTGGTTTTGCTGCTCGCATAGCAGAGAAATCAAATCGGAATTTAAGGAGGGCCATATTGTCATTTGAGACTTGCCGCGTCCAACAGTAAGTTCCACAAACTTCCAATGTAATATGGAATGCATAGTCTCAGATATTCATTTCTTTTGCATAGTGTCATGTCATGTGTTACTTGTAGGTATCCTTTCACTGACAAACAAACAATTTCCCCAATGGACTGGGAAGAATATATTTCTGAAATTGCATCTGACATAATGAAGGAACAGAGCCCAAAAAGGTTTGCTTTTGATGCGGTTTACAGTTTTCTGATTTTTCATAATAAATGAAATGTTTGATTGAACCTTTTCATTTTTATAAAGCGCCTACCCGATTGTGTTATCAACTAATCTCATGTTTCGCTTACGTACAATGCATGTTTCATCTCCTTTACATAATATGATATTATACTTTAGGTTGTTTCAAGTTCGGGGAAAGCTGTACGAGCTGCTGATCAATTGCATTCCTCCTGAGATCATTTTGAAGGTAACTGTTGCTAAACAATGTCTCAATGTGAGGGCTTTTCTTCTTTGATTTTTTAGTTTTCACACTTGACTTTGAGGTTATAATTGTTGGTTCAGAGGCTTCTTTATGAGCTATTGAGGAAACTAGATGCAGAACTGAAGCATGAAATCTGCCATTGGGCAGCATATTATGTAAGTGCATTATCAATAATCCAATATGATATTTCATGTCAATAGCTCAGTGTATATGATAATGTCTTCTTCATGAACTCCGGCCTTCTGTATTAGTTTTACCTAATTTGTTAGCTTATGGAACAATTCTTCTTATGATCTGCTACTTTTGATGTATAAGCAGCATTCTTCTATTGTTATATTTTTTAATGCTTTCCCCTATTCCCCAAATATATTCCTCATTATCTTGGAATTTTGCAAGTGAATAGTTGAAGATTTTATGTAGCCATTTTTACTTATTTTTCAAAGTGAATAGTTGCTGATATTTCTTTTCCCTCTTTGAACCAGGAGCATAGAATGCGCCTTGGACAGAAAGCAATATTTCACATCGAAGGTACTTTGATCTGAATGTGTGAAATAGTCAGATGAACAGTTACATCTTTATGAGCTTGTTGCTGACCATGGAAAATTCTTTAGAGTAAACCATATTGTGTCCTTAAATTTGCACATTCGCTCCTAGTTTATCTCTAAAGTAAATGAAAGTAATAAGTAGTTCATAATATTTTGTCACACTTCGTCATGTTTGTTCATGCTATTACACAATGGCAAAAACAAGTGACTAATTTGATAAATTTAACAAGATGTTAGGGACTAACAGGTCAGATATTACAAACATTAGGGACTATTTATTACTATTTACTTGATCGACAAAGTAGCCAAGATGTAAATTTAGGAACGAAATTGGTGGTTTACTCGAAACTCTAATATAGACTCCATATTTTGTGGACTCAATGTTTATAGCAATTGCTTTATACAAAGTGAATATATGTTGGTACATAATCTATACAATAATTGCTTGCTGACCATATTTTTTCTCTCTGGCAGCATTTGTGGCCAAGTTTATGAGCGTCTACAAATCCTTCCTCATTGCAACATTTGGCTAAAGAAAAGATGATGCTTTGCTTTTCCTTGATGCATTTTAATTGTCCCTAATGTTTTCTCTCATCTTTTCTACTTAAGATGTCCTCATCCTTTATGCATACAATAATCTTCATCGAAGATTTCTGATGTTTTGGTTTGTATAGGTGTCATGCTTCATTAAATTGTGTACTTTGCATGATGTTTGATTATCCCCCACCTATGGTTTCCATTTGAAGGAAATTAATATAAGGAAAGCTGATGTTTTTATTGTTGGAGAGAAGGAAAATTAATTCTTTAATCTCATCTCTCTTTTGAAACTAAAGACTTACATGAAATTCAACCGTGTTAAATTCACTCACTGTATGACTTTGTGTACCTTTGACAGCAGATAATCTAAATGCAAGAAAAATTGTTGCTAACCAAAATTTGAGTAATAAATGCCGTTCATCAATGAACATAAATTGACCCGTATATGCTTTTCTTGTAAATAAAAAAACATTCACCCCCACTTAAAAATTGCAGATTTGCATGTCGGTTACTGACTTCATAATCTATTGACTTACATCAAATAGTTGAGTGATAAAGAAGACAATTATTTCTTAAGATTAACTACACTGTATCTAATTACATATTTTCTTCACACAATCCAATAGAAGAAACTTAGACGAAAATTATATTTATGGAGCACAAGCAATATAAAATGTTGTTAGCCTCCTTAATTTTTATTTAAATATATTTCTTATTTATGCAATTATTGAGATTTCTTCTTTTAGTTTTTGCAAGTTGGTTGTCCTTCATTGTTCTCAGATATTTCTAAAATTGATTAATTACCTTCTGCCAATTTTTACCTTATTTGATGCTTATATGTTAATACATGTTATTGTTGCCACATATGATTAATGATTTCACATAGACTTTAACTCACTCCATCTTCTTCTCCGTCTTCAATTTCTGCCAGAAGAATTGTAATTAGTATTACTGCTATTAATAATAATTCTTTTAGTATCACGGGACTCAGATAGTGATTAGTATCATTTTCAGTAAATTTTTTAGTATCACAGAACTTATATTAGTATCACTGGTCTCAGATAGTAATTAGTATCACTGCTATTAATAATATTTTTTAAAAAAAATTATTAGTATTAATATTAATAGAAAGTTATATTTGCGCTGAGTTAGAGTCTCTATCTTATATATGATATCATTAATCATGTGCAGAAATAATGACATGTTTTTCTCTTAGGCACGTGAAAAAGAATTTAATATGACTATAGGTGAAAAATCTTATATTTTTTAAAGACAAATATTTAAGATCTTTTATTACAAGTAAAAGAGGAGAACCAAAAAATAAAGAAAACCCCTTTATCAACGATTACTATATTGCCTTAAAATATAATCCAGAGTCAACATATTTATCATTGTAAAGGTAGAAAAAAACTCATTTTTGACCTACCCAAAACCATTTTTCCACACAATCTTAATACTTTCAATAATAAATATTAATAGATACAACTTCTGCTTACCTCTGCCTCAAATTGGATTCCATTAATTTGTCTGGAGGTACAACATATATTTTACCATCGATTCAAAACAAATCAGACGAATATCGTTGACCTAGGAATCCTTGAACATCTATCTCTATTTAATAAGCACATTCAATCTACTAAATTTATCAAGAGTCAAACTCTATGTCATATCTTATTTGATGATTTGCATATTTTATACACGATTATGCATTAAATAATAATTCATCATTGCTTAACATATGAACATCCAAATAGAATAGAAATAATTAAAAAAAGTTAGTTTTTATGAAAGATAATCAAAATAGAAGATTTTAGTGTCAATTTATCCATTGAAAAATGATATGGTTGAAGGAAAAAATATAGGTTGAGGCTTCTCGAAATTCAACAGGCAACAAATGAAATTGAAATTGATTGAGAATTGATTAAGTTATGAGTGTTTAAAGGTTTACTTGACACATGAACTTACCAATTTGTGAGTCTGCAAAATTCTGAATTGAATGATCATTTATATAATTAGATTATGTGATTCGATGATGTACGAAATATAAGATAAGGATTTATCTATCCAAATTTGTTATAACTCAAATCTTCAAATAAACTCATATTTTCATTCTTTATATTTTTTAATTTTTGTAATAAAATTAAATAGTACTAAATAAAAATCAGAGGCAGTAAACAGGGGGAAGGAAAATGACACAATGATTTATCCTGGTTCACTACCAACCCGGTATCGATGTCCAATTCCTTCATCCAGAAGGATTTAATGGAGTAATTCAAAACAGATTATAACCACTTAACTTCACAAGTTAAGTCTTCTTAACATCCAACTTGAAAACAAAAGTCGTTCCTCAATTGGGTCAGGTTACACAAGTGTATGGTTGATGATTTGATATTCAGCTTCTTCTTCTTCTCCTCCTCCTTCTTCTTCTCCTTCTTCTCATCCTTCACGCCTCTTGTCCTAGTCATTGACATAAAATTATTAAAAATAAATTATATATATCAATAATTTGTATGTAAAAAAAATACATTTCAAAAAATATGAATATTTTGAAATTTCATATTTTTGAAAAAATTATCATTTCGAAATTTTTGACATAGATGAAAGTTTCAAAGATTTCGTAAATTTATTTTAAATTAGTTGAAACTTTTGAAAATTATTGAATCTTCTATTTCAAAAGTTTCAAAATGAATAAATTTTTTGAATATATTTTAAAAGTTCACTTGTACTTCAGAAGTTTTAAAATGCTATGAATTTTTCAACAATTTTAAAAGTTTCAATTGTGTTAATTAAAAAGTGAAGAAAAAGAATTTCAACTTTATACACAATAAAAAAAAAATTAAATGTATTAAAAGATGAGAAGTATAAATGAAGGATGGGCTAAATTTCTAAAAAATAAAAAAGAAATGAGTTTTGTACCAGGCACTCCCCCAATTTGACCTGCCACCCCCCAGTCATGACTAAAAGACTATTTTACCCTCCATCACATATATAAAAACCAAAAAAAAATTTTACCCACACTTTTCACCAAATCATTCGAAAATTTCAAATATCCGATCCAGATTCAACCTAACCTTCGAAGATCTCAAAGATTCGAAACGCAAAAGTAAGTTTGTTTTTGAAATTTTGCAATTTTTTGAAACTTTCGAAATGCATTTGGAAGATTCGAAACACAAGAAAGTTTCGAAAGTTTCCTTGAATTTGAAACCTTCGAAATGCATTCCTCGAACATTTTGAAATCTTCGAAATGCAAGGCCAGGGAAACTTTCGAAATGTTCTGGGAAAGTTTCGAAACCTACTTTCGAAAGTTTGGATCTAGGAAAGTTTCGAAACATAATTTCGAAGGTTTGGATCTGGGAAAGTTTCGAAACATACTTTTATATATTATTTATAATTTTTTGAAACTAAATGGGACATATTATTTATATATTATTACATTTATATATTATTAATATATTATTTATATATTGTTACATTGATTTTTTATTGTTTATAATTTTTTTTAATATTTATATATTTATATGTTGCAGTGCATAGGATGAGAGGTGCTTTCGGCCAAATTATTCGCAATATTATAGGTGGTGATAGAGGTGGTGATGGTGTAGAGAGAATTCCACCAACAACATCAAATAGACGATGAAACGAAGCAAATCGTCAAATTAGGCATCGTCGTCGAAGACAAGACATCCATGATGATGTCC
>NC_021163.2:26508885-26520577 GCF_000331145.2 Cicer arietinum | reverse complement strand
TTGTTTAAGTTGATTTAATTAATTGTTTATTTAAATATATTTATTGAATTATTTATTTAATTAATTGTTTATTTTAATTTATTTATTCAATTATTTGTTTAATGTTATTTAATTAATTAATTACTTTGTAATTACTCGCAGGATCGTGGACCGTTAAAGGTCATTACTCATGGATTGAAGTTGAAGAAGTTTTCCGAAGTTCATGTGCCACATCCTGTAGAGCATTGCATTCGGGAATCTGGGCTGCTACCTTGATGCTGGTCTCGTCTCGGCATTTATTGAAAGATGGCACAGGGAGACCAGCTCATTTCATTTGCCATTTGGAGAGATGACCATTACTTTAGACGACGTAGCTACTCTCCTTCACATATCACCGAATGGTAAATTTTTTGATGCACCTGTGAATATGAACACTAATAATGCTGCTAGAGCTGCACATGAGTACTTAGGTGCAACTTGGGAGGAATCTCTAGCTGAAATTAATTTTAATAAATGTGCCCAATATAGATTGCAGTGGTTGCGTGACTTATATAGTCGTCTCATTCAAACTAATCAGTTTGAGTGTGCGGTTAGAACGTATCTATTGCATTTAGTTGGCAGCACAATTTTCGCCGATAAAACGCATACGTGTGTGGAGGCGAAATACATTAGTTTATTTATTGATTTAGATCGTTGTCAACACTATTTGTGGGCTGCCGCGGCATTGGTTTTCCTTTATGATAACATGGGAGATGGGGCTGTCCACGACACTCGACAGTTAGGAGGTTACATGACCCTTTTACAGGTATTGACATTTATTTAATTATTTTATTTATTAAGTTGTATTATTTTACTTATGTATTTAAATTAAGTTGTATTATGTTACTTATGTTGCAGTGCTGGATCTACGAACACTTCCCTAGGATCTGTAAGCGGGGCGATAGAGGTGCGGTTCCTGCACATCTTCCAATAGCATGTAGGTGGATTGCAAAACATGTTGTTGAAGGTGGATTAGTGACCTATCGGCAGAGACTTGATGCTTTGTTGCTTGAGGATGTACTGTTTACACCATATGATAATGATCGAGCTAATCATCCGTTTGAAGATATTTCGATGTTCTCTGGTTATCTTCGATGTGGTGGAGTCTCAGTCCCATATTTGCCAGAGCGATGTCTTCGACAATTTGGTCGTATTCAGTGCATCCCGCCTGATGTTCCTCCTAGGCCCGTCAGTATAGATTGGGTGTAGCATACTACTATGCAGTCATCTGCATCGGTGTTTCAGAGGCTATATCATGTTGCGAGTTTTCCTGGAGAGGTCACCGAGGACTATTATCCATGGTACATGTCTGTGTCACATCCTCTGATCATTCCTCGGTCTACTGCACATGCGGGTACATCCTCTGACCATCCATCTGACCATCCATCATCTGCTGCACATGTGGGTACATCATCTGCTGCACATGTGGGTACATCATCTGCTGCACATGCTGGTCCGTCATCTTCTGACCGAGATCGTAGAACAGCTGAGCTTGTACGTAGAGGCATTAACTTGGTAGAGCCGTTTAGTGAAATTTATGAGATTTTAAGTGAGTTATGTCTTATGTACGATGTTTAGTTATTTGATATATTTTGTGTTATGTGTTATGTGTTATGTACTGTCATTTGAGATATTTTGGGATTATGTGATATGTTTAGTGATTGTGTTATGTGTTATGTTAATCCGCATTTATTTTAAGTTAATTCATAATAAAAGATACTGAAAATGATAAAACAAGATATTATAATAATCCATAAACAGTGATACACAACATATTCTAATCTTCATTTAATGAAATACAAGATGATCTGATAAATGATGGATCAATGCGTTCCCAATGCTTCATACGTGCTGCATAAGCTACTTCCCAACTCTTTGCTGTGTCACTACAAAAGTCTTTCCATTTTTGTGACGTAAGTGGCAAAGGACAATCAGACTTCAATTTGATCTGAATAAAAAAAAGGTTACAAATTAATTTATTTGAATAATAAATTTTTTAACATTAATTTAACAAAATTAAGCATTAATTTTACCTGTACCCAATGATTCTCGTTAACAAATCCAATTGCTATTCATGAGTGAACAAAGGTCTCTTTCGATGGTGATTTGTTTAGCGGGAAAAATATCATATTTAGATTACGAGACAACGACACCAATATGACATTATATAGTGTTGCTATCACGTAACCCAAGTCTGGTAAAGACATCCACTTATCTTTTCCTTGAGCACCCAATTTTGATATTTTCAATGAGTTCCGCACTGATTCAACATTGTCATCAAAAACATTAGAATAAACATCTTTATGTAGACCAATCTCTTTATCCAATTGTGATCGAACTAAAGCCCAAGATTCTTCGGTCCAACCTAGCAATGCTGCAATTGCACGAAACCCACAATTTCCATCAGCCACAACATCTACTATGTCCTCAATATACGGACGTATATAAGTAGGAAATTGTGTCTTAAAAGAATGCTGAGATGATTGAGATTGTTGCCTTGCAGAACGTTGAGATGATTGAGATGGTTGCCTTGCCTTTGCAGATTCTTGAGAGGCATCAACATACTCCCAATATGAAGGATCACGAGGAGTATCAATTTCTTTTTTCTTTTTACCAGCTCTTTTGGTTCTCACTTTCTCTGGTGGTGCAAGTATTGATGTGGTATGTGGAAATACAACTTCACGCACCTTTGCCTTGAATATCCTTTGACTTATAATATCGTGTTTCTTCATGTACGCTTTCATTGCTTCCAACTCTTCAGAAAAGTCATAATCTGATAAAGATTCTTCATCCTCTAATTCATGTGCAATGCTTAACTGTTTTCAAAAATCATGAATGCTATCTAAAGGGATAACATTACCATATATCTGTAACTTAGCCAACTCACAAGCACATGGTAATCCATGAGTTGTTCTAATTGAACAACCACATTCTGTTTTGTTAGTGCCTACAATCTTCACCCTTTCCAACTGGTTATCAATTAATTTCATACATTTTCTTGATACACAGTGATGTAGATTTTGAAAAAATTGTGAATTATACCCGTGCTCAACATCCTTGATGGTTTTCTGAAAAGAAGACTGAATGATACATATTTGGTTCTTCAACATCATATTCACTGCATCCCAGCTTTTACACAAATCACCAAAACTAGTTTGAAGCATGTTTTTCAATCTCCAATGAGCAGACTCAACTCTACAAATAAATTAAATAACACAAATTAAAACAAATCACATAAACTAGTAAATCATGTTTGCTAAAACAACACAATTCATATTTTAAAAATACCTGTTAGATGTTGTGTTCCCCAAATGCATCACTCTATTGGTCCAAACGTTGACAAACCTTTCTTTGTAAGGTGTTAACCATGAATCTTTCACATAATCAACAAAAAGAATAATATCGGCACACAATATCTCAAATTGTTGCAAATGATGATCATACTCTTCCACACTAGTCGAATAGACAATCTTTTTCCATAAATCCATTACTTCTTCTTGTCTATCCTTTTTGACATATTGTTTGCATCTTGCCCCAACATTTTTTTCAATATGAAAACGACATAGCAAATGTATTGAAGTAGGAAACACAACACTAATCGCATTCATCATGGCAAGATCTCTATCAGTCACAATAACTTTAGAAATCAAAGACTCAGATTTGAACAACATTCGTACCTTCTCAAATGCCCAGATGAAGTTATCTTGTCGCTCTTTTTCCAAATAAGCAAACCCAACTGAAAATGTCAAACTAGTAGAAGTGACACCGACTATTTCAAGTAATGGCAACCGATATCTGTTTGTTTTGTATGTGCTATCACATATCAAAACAAAATGAAATGTGTTTAACAACTTTATACAGTCAGGATGCGTCCAAAAAATATCTCTCAAAATATCAGAATTTTCCCGTCTTCTTGTCCAATGCACATAATTTTCTTGTTGTATTAACTTCAACAGATGCTGCATTTCTGTGTACGGACCTCTCAATGATGATCGATAAGTACTCCTTGCTTTATATATTTGACTGGGAATAGTGACAATGGTTTCATTTCTCACTTTCAAAGCATTTAGAATGAATCTGGGTGCAAGCTTATACTTTGTCATATCATTGACAAATTTCCTCTCTTCTTCGTTTAAACGCCCCAAATAGGAATGACCGGTTACAGTATCAAGTAATTCATGATTGTGTGTCCCACAACGAACACTAATTTTCCATCCTTCACCGACACTTAATGGTACACATCTGAGAGTAAATGGACAGTTTTCCTTATGAGAGCAAGTTACTGATTTTTTTGATTCTGATTTATATCTTCCACCTCTTTCGCATCCCAAAATCAATTTGTCTTTTCTTCCCCTAATTCTGTTTGCTTTATCTGATCGAATGGTAACAATTAAAATTCTATTTTGTCTTCCAATCGCTTTTGCCCATTCAAATACAGCTTCTCGAGAAGAAAATACCTGCAAAATACGTTTCAAATAAAAATTAACTATATAGCTATAAGAAAAATTTAATTGGTGATGATTCATCAGTAGTTATAATAATACCTGATCAGTGGTGAATTTTTCTGTAGAATCTATAACATTTTTTGAAGCAGAAACATCAACTCTACTCATACCTAATTTCAAAATTAGTAACAAATTTAATTAAAAATAATATTCTAAATATTGAATTTAAAAAAAAATTAAAAATAATTTCTAACATAAATATTGAATTTAAAAAAATAATAAAATACATTTCGAAACTTTCACTTAATGAAAAGTTCGAAACTTAACATACATTTCGAAACTTTGGTGAAAATGCAAACTTTCGAAGACCAAATTGCATTTCGAAGATTTGCAAGTTTCGAAACTCCATTTCGAAAGTTTCACGGAAAGCCAAATTTTCGAAGCATTACTCTATTTCGAATCTTTCAAATGCAAGCAAATATTCGAATACTGTCTATTTCGAAAATTTGGCATTTATCCAAAATTTCGAAAATTTGTCTTTTTTTGAAATAAACTGCATTTCGAAGGTTTTAAAATAGCAAAAGTTTCGAGTAACTTACTAAAATTCATTTCGAAAATTTTAAACTTTCGAATCCAACACTTTTTTTCTAAATTTTCGAAAGTGGTGGGGTGTGAAATCTGAATGGTAATTTTTGAAATAATAATATACTATTTTACAGAAGGGTATTTTAGTCTTTAAAAAATACTGGGGGGTGGCAGGTCAAATTGGGGGGGTGCCTGGTACAAATCCCAAAAGAAATTCCCGGTGCAGAATACAGTTTGCCCTTGGCCCACTCATATTAGGCCTTAGGCTCACGTTACATCTAACAAACAATAAACACACAAATACAAGAGTTTTGCATGTCACTAATAATTTTACAGAAAATAAAATAAAATTGTCGCATGTTGCTGCATCATCATTAGTAGGTTGCCACGTGTTTGGGTTTAAGCCACCATCCTTCCTAACACTTTCGTAATTTCATTCCACGTCACGCATATCGTCTTTTTCCTTAACGGCGAAGCAAAGCAGACATAGAAGGACACCTGAGTAGGGTAGATTTTGCTTCCACCCACTTACATCTGCTTTCTTAATTTTTTATCGGGTGTTAAAAAGAAATTTGTTAAAATTAAAAAAATATGAATTATATTTTTGTAAAAAAATTATAGTTTTTAGTATTTATATATATATATATATATAAATATATATAATTTAAAACAATAATAATAATAATAATATTAAACTAATTTGGATTTGGATGCGGGTGAAATCAACACTCAAATCCACACACCCAGATTTTTTGTCATCCCTATCGGTTGTATAATCTCCTCATTTTAGTTACGGTTTCATAAATCTTTGGTTTATTTGAATCAAATTTATTTATTATTACCATTCGCTACTATTATTTTGAGCCAACGATAAAGGGCATAACTGTCATTTAATTTGGAACAGCGTATTTTCATTTCTCTTCTTCAATCCGTTACACCCATTGGCGAACGAAAGGAATCAAAGGCTTGTTATGTTCTGTTCTTCTCTGAGGGAGAGAGATGGGGCTACTTTCCAACAGGTATTCTTAATTTTCGATTCTTCTTACGTTTTCCCGAACAGTGGGATCTTGATTTTGTTTTTTTGTGTTGAATTAAAAATTGTAATGATAATTTGGTGAATGAAAACAATGAATTAATGTACAGAGTAAGTAGAGAGAGCCTGAAAGCTGGAGATCACGTCTATTCTTGGAGGACTGCTTATATATATGCTCATCACGGTTCTCTCTTTTCCTTCTTTTATTTTTATTTATTTTGTTTCTATTCTTTTCATTTTTAAGTTTGTAGTTCAAATGAAATAGGTTATGCAAAGAGATTTAAAGGATATAATCTATCTTTATCTAGTCAAGTAATTTTTTGTTGTTTAGATTTTAAGTAGATGTTGGGATCCACGGTAAATTTGTCAAAATCACGATGGCACTGTGGCATGAATTATAAATGTTTCATTTTAACCTGTATGAAGTCAAGCTTTTAAACAATAGAATATGGCCGTGTTGGAAGTAATCACTATAGTGAACTTGTGTTGTATTCAAAGATATATTCAGAGCTTATGCTTTGGTTTTGGATATATTTTTGGATTGTGACTTGACTTAAGTTTATCCTTGAAGACAAAAAAAAAAAGGGTACTTCATTGGACAAAGTCTTCAATAAAATTTGTCAGTGTTTGGAATTGCATGCCAAGATATATTTGGCTTGTCTGTTTTGATGAAAATATTTTTTGTTTGTACTACTTGTTTTATGAGACTTAGACACCCCACAGTATTCAAAAATCAAACCCCTATCATATCATTTTTCTCTTCTATGAAGTTTGTACCACCAAATCTCAAGATTGAATTGTAGTTTTGCATGATATATAATGAGGTTAAATAATATGATGTAAAGCAGGTGTAAAACAATCATCCTCTAACATAAAAATATTAAACATGTGCCAGGTCAAATTCAAATTGTAAGCCACCTTTGTCTTTCAATATCTATAACACCAATTATCCCAAAATTAATGTAGTTGTGTTTGGATTGACAGTTAGTTTTGACAAAATCACAACAACACTTTAATTTTGTTGAAGCTCAAAAATCTAGTTTTTGCTAAAATTGCGGTTGCTCACCGTTATTCATCCAATCTCGCTGCTAATCGAAACATGCACCAAGTATATTGTAGAGGGTCTTCCTAAGGTTCTCTCTATTTGAAGATTTCTGTATGACTTAAGATTGGAGTTCTGTCATTGTTTATTAACTCTTATCAGCCTTAGTTGCAAACTTTCTAGCTCTCATATATCCTTTCCCTTATCCTTGTTGTGCTATAGAACCTCTCACTTTAATTTTTTTAGTTTAAATTCACTTGCTTGGCTTTTGAGGATTCACTTCATGCACTATAAATAAGCATCAAAACTGAACTAAGCTTCTTTTTTAGATCATGGCTTTATCATGATAAAATCTTTTGTTGTATGTACTGAAATAAATGACAGGCATTTATATTGGTGACAACAAAGTCGTCCACTTTACTAGACGTGGACAAGAAGTAGGAACCGGTACGGTGCTAGATGTTCTCCTCGTCAGTTCTGGACCAGCCAGATCTCGGGAAATCTGCCCAAATTGTGAAACATCCCAAGACGGGCACGGAGTCGTCATCTCGTGCCTGAACTGCTTCCTATCCGGCGGTGTCTTGTACCGGTTCGAGTACGCTGTCTCCCCAGCTCTCTTTCTCGCAAAAGCACGCGGTGGAACATGCACTCTAGCAATCTCTGATGAAGACGATATCGTCGTTCACCGAGCCAAGTATTTACTTGAAAACGGCTTCGGTTGCTATAACGTTTTCAAGAACAACTGTGAAGACTTTGCCATCTATTGCAAAACCGGACTCCTAGTTGTTGATGAAGGAACAATCGGGCAAAGTGGTCAAGCCGTTTCCATCATAGGTGGACCTCTTGCTGCTGTTCTATCCACACCTCTTCGTCTAGTGACTACAAACTTATATGGAATGGCGGCAACAGCCGTCGGAGTTTACTGTGCAAGTAGGTATGCTGCAGACATTGGAATGAGGAGGGATGTGGTGAAAATACAAGTGGAAGATTTGACAAGAAGGTTGGCTATTGGTTTATTGCAGGTTGTTGAACCTCAAATTTCGATGAATCTTGCTCCTCAATCTACTCAGATTGCTAGTCAATGATCAAACACTGCTTTGTTTGAAATATGTTTTATATGAACTTTGAGTGTATGGCAGTGCCATGTGTTTTTTTAACCATCTGGGTGTGTAAGCACTTTATAATTTAATTGGTATATTTTATGGTATTGTGGATTTGTTGTATAATTTATTTGGCTTTGCTTTGAGGCCTTTATGACTGATGAGTTAGGCATGATTTGGTCTGGTGATCGTGTGCATAATTGTTATTTTAGACATAATAATAATAATATCTATTTTTTTAAGATACTTGGGTCCTTTTCCTTTTAACTATTTCCTCAAGAGTTCGATCCTTGGTCTATACAACTATTAACAAGTCTATATAGAAAAATATAGGCAAAAGTATTTCTGTAGTCATTTAAGTTTAGATCGACTTTTGTTTAGGTTATTTACATTTTTTTTTTGTTTTCTTGTTGATTCGGTATTTTAAGTTGCATTTGTTTAGACTATTAAACGTGAAGATATATTAAAATATGCGTGTAGTCTTTTAAGTTTGTAATTTTTTTTCAAATATTTTTCATGAAATGCTAAAATTTAAATAATTGCAATAAATCGTCCAAATTATTTACATGTGAAAGAAGTTAAAGAAATTGATTATGTAGATAAATTTTTATTATCTTGTTTTTAAGGTTATATATGGTTTTAAATTGTGGTCGAGAAAATCAAGAAATAAATATCATTTATAAGATTTGATAAATGTTTTATAAATGATTAATATGATGACCTATTGTTACAGTATTTGGTAGAGTTTTAAATGATCATAAATTTTTAATTGAATTAATTGTTGTTGAAATTGATAAATGATTAGAGGTGCAAAAAAACGTAACTTAAATGACTGAAGTAAAATAAAATGAACTTAAAAGATTTAAATGAAAATTCAGTTAACTTAAAAAACTATAAATATATTTTTTTCAAAAATATATGTTGGGAGGAGTCGACTTCTTAAATGGTACCTTGTAAGATGAGTTTTTGTATGGTACCACTTAATGCATGTGTTAGATCTGATCCACATGCGCCCTCGATGGCCGGATGCAACAACAATTGTGAACTAGAGTTCCCGGAGAGAAGGAGCGATATACAAGCTTTGTTTTTGGTTTTTGGAGTTACTATGCGGTGTTTTTTCCAACTGGGTTTGTTATAATTGATTGCATTTCTTACACCTTGTTAATTGAGTTTCAATGGATGGTTTTGGAACCTCTTAACTAAGCTTTCAATATTCAATTGCTTTATCAGTTGAAATGATATAGGAGATTTGATTTTGAACTTTTAGAATAGGAAATAGATCGACAGAAAATCTTCAAATGATGGATTCTACGTTGTGTTTAAGTTGGAAAAATTGTTTTTAAAATAATTTTCAACCACTGAAAATATTGTAGAGTTGAGTCGCAGATTAAATCGCTCTCTTAAAAAAATTATGCGGCACTGTCCAAAATTATGCAGGACAACTATCAACCACGATGCCCCATGATAAAACAGTCCACTTAAATATAATTATCACTCTAAAAATATGGTACTTAAAACTATCCATAAATCACATAGACTACGGCACAGAAACCGCTCTAAAATCGAAAGAACATTAATATTATGACCACTCAAAAATCAAAGGGAGAAATAAAAAATAAAAAAGTGACTCGAAAGTGCATCAAACAGATAGAGAAGAGAGAAAGTTGAGAATTGCATATAACTTTGATATGCTTTTCACAAAAATTTACCACTATTTATATAATAACAAAAACAATCTCACATATGTAAACTATCAAATGTAAAACTTTAATATTTATAGTGTTAAAAGTTATCCGATATATAAAAACTTTTCAATGTAAAACTTTAACAATTCTTAAATTCACGCACTAATATATACTCTATTATCCAACAATCCATTTAGAAACTGAAATCTGAAATCTGCCCATGTATTAGGTTTCATATAATGGTCCGAGTTTGAGAATGTTTGCCTTGTCATGGCCGCATCGTCTATTGCTTGTCTAACACATGTTAGAATACCAAAATTGAATGATTCTAAGAAAATATGTATAGCTTAGAACATGTTAGGAAGGAGAAATGTTGTATTCTTTGTAAATGATGAAAGATAACCCCACCAAATGTAGATTGCGATTTTAAAAATTCAAATACCAAGATGCTACTCGTAAATCACTAAAATGATCGATGTGAATGCCCCTGACCGATAACAGTTGGCTAACATGTGATATTAAGTGAGGTCGAAAGTTCAAAGAAAAAGTGTGCGAAGTAAAACCAAAAAACTTATATAAATTTGAGGGAACTAAAAATATATTTAACTTATATCAATTAATCATTAAAATTTAGCGACACAAGCATGACATCATTCACAAAACAAAAATGTAGCCACTTTAAATGTTGCATCATGCAAAATTACTTCATTATAAATCTGTGTCTGATTCATTAGACAATAGTTACCTTAGAGTGCTAGAAATAATCACCAGTGCATTTGAATATCCAAATAAATAGAAGAATACAATGGAACATGTCAGTATCCCAATCCAAACAAAAACTGCCATTTTTCAAGACAAAATCTCAGGTATCAAGAACGATGTGTACAGCTTTCTTAGACCATTTGAGAGTAGTGATACATTCATACCTATGAGACTACAAAAAACACCAGACCGAGATTTAACCTCCAATCCTTGATCTGATCTTAAACAAGTAAAACAGCATTAATACAACCATCATTTTCTGGGTTGTTGGTAACCTGGGCATATTTACCTAAATTCATGGCAAACAAAAATGCAATACATCAATATCAGTTAAAATTTCAGCGGCGATGACAAAACCAAAATACAAAGTAATATAATCTTACCCCATACAACTTTCCCTGCAGGTGTAACCAGACCGAGTTCGCTAACATTCACCTGAAATCACAGATATCAGAAAAATGACCAACACATTTTAATAATGATTCATACTACATTTCTGCTATACAATCTCCCTTCCTTTTTTTTTGGATTATTCAATCTCCCTTCCTTTTTACTTACCGTTTTAAGGTTATTTACACATACTAAAAAACTATTAAATTTTTCTATTTTTATGAAATTATTTATTGTTTTCATATCCTTAAACATTGATTATCTCAATCCACTTATTTTTCTTTCTACAACAAATAGGGATAATTTTGACAAAACAATAGTTAATACTACTATGAACTTTGAAAATGACAAATAAATAAATACAATTTCTAAAAATGACATTTAAGAAGAAACTGAGGGAGCAACAAAGTACATTTCGGTAATTGAAAGGGTCAAGTGGGACCAACTTCAATGCATTAAATTGCAAGTACGAAAATAACACTCAATTAGAAGAGCAAGAAATATAAGTACCTCAATAATAGATCCCCTAGTAATGACACCAAGAGATGTGTACATAGGGCCATTAGGGTTTTTCTTCACACCAATAATTTCTAGATTGAATGTGCATTTCAGTTCTGGATGAGTGACATGAG
>NC_021163.2:26480720-26508526 GCF_000331145.2 Cicer arietinum | reverse complement strand
AACCGCTCATACTTTGGAGGTTTTCTAGTAAAACCAGGCCCAACAAATGTAGCTTTGGTAACCATCCTCTTCCATTGCTTGGCTGCAAAATGGTGAGCCATATACTATAAGATCTGCTTTTGAAAATGATCAATATGTTTCATACAGCGCAACTTGCTTACAATGAATAAAGAGACTATAGAAACAAAGACACCATGACACTTTTACAAACCCATCATTTGATAAAAAATCAACACATCATGACAAAAGTTAGTGTTTCAAATTTACCACCCACAAAAATTTGAGCATCTCAACCTATAATGAAGTAATAAAATATAGATTTTCCTGCTACATCCATAAACAAGAAGAGGAGCGTACAGAGAATGATAAGGAAACATGATATGCAGAATACTTGAAACTAACAATAACCCATTTCAATCATGCAGTACCACGATCATGATTCCAGAAGAAAAAAAAGGAATACTTACTCTTTCTTTTACCGGTGCGGACAACTTTGAACATTTCATCTTCAGCCACAGGACGTACCTGAGGAATTGAAAAGCCATACATAAACATTATAACTTAAAAAAGGAACACCAATTCCTGCCTCCCCCTGCTCCATTCCTTTCTAGAGGGAAAAAAATAGAGAATTGGAAGCAAATTAGCTATTGAATGAAATCTCACCTTAGGTAGAGGAACATCCCATTTCCCAGCCTTCTCCTTTCTCTTTTGCTTAATGGTGTTGCTGAGAATCTAAAAATAGAAAATGGCCACATTACTTCCAACAGTGTGCAACAAAAATCAAGAGTCAAAATTGTCTATTAGTACTGCATGAGTGACATACCTTTGCTCTGGCCGTGTTTTCACGATCCAGAAGAAATGCAGGAACAGCTCCTTCCTGAACATTATCATCAGCCTTACGCCTAGATGTCGACTCTTCATGCATGGCCAAACTATTGACAGACAGACAAGAGTGAAATCATTCTCTCTTACATTTGACAAACAAATCCATATTGATGAAAACCAAATGCGCTAATTATTATCTAACATCAACCAAAGACTCTTGAATGAATATTAAATAATCCAGATAAAGAAATCAAGCACAAATACTATTGGCATAAACACATGTTATATAACAACAGCAACAAAAAATAAATAAAAAATTGATACTTCATCACAGGCTAAGCTATGACATAAATAGTTGAAAATGGTCAGACAAACTATATAAAGTAAAAAAAGATAAAAATAACAAGAGAAAGAGGCATCAAAAAAACTCACGTCTTCTTCATCTGTGCCTTTTCAGCATAATTTTTCTTGGCAATCATCTTACCCTTAATACCCAGAGTCTGTTCCACGCAAATTAAACAGAAACCCAGTTAGATTTACGACAATTTACAAATACATAACTTGTTTAAATGAAAGTAATTTGAATTAAAACATCAAATAGAAAGAGAGAAAAGAAAAAAGGAAGACGGAATCAGTGAAACCTTCTGGGCCTTTGCAGAGTGCCTGTGAACTTCACGAGCCTCCTTCTTGCGCTTACGCTCAAAGTAATCGAGACGGCGTCCATAGTCTTTTATGTGACGATCTATATAATCTCCTTGAGGCTAAAAGGACACAAACACAAGAACACGAAATCAAAAACAAAAAAGGAATATAAAAGAAAAAACAGAATAAAAAAATGCTTGTGAAATTTAAAAAAAAAAAACATAAACAGCTTCAAATGAAGGGGTGTAAAAATTAGGGCAATCAAAGTAGCCACTTCAAATGAAATATTCAAAGTTTAAACAATTAAAGGAAAAGCAACCCACCATTGTCTCTTGAAAATCAACTCCAAGTAACCACTACAAAATTGGTTCGGTTTATAATGGAACAGTTTTGCCTCTGGTTATAATGTGCTGCTTCACTTCCCCTTCAAAACCACTGAAAGAATGTAATTTTAACCATCAACAACAACACAATACCAGAAAAACAAATGAAGAAAGCGATAAAACTTTTACAGCCGAAAAATAGGAAACCCCCAATGCTCATTAACAATTCACAAATCACAAATTGAATAACAAATTTGAAATTGAAAAATAACAAAGCAAGGTGGGTTGCTAGTACAAAAAACTAATAGAGACTAAAAGGGGTAAGACACAAAGGGTTAAGAAAAGGTTGGCGACATACTCTCATGCCATCACAAATGATTCATACACATAATTCCAGCAAGTACACACAATTTAAGAACATAAACTAATTTCTGTCCGTAAGCCAATGAAACTAGAAAAAACCAGCTGGTAAAAGTTTGACCTTGTAACCTCAAGGGACATAATTCAAATCCCTTGGAAAATGGTTGTAAACTAATCATCAGCGCCATTTTAATTAATATTAATAATACTTTCCACTTACCTAAGTTTAAAAAGAAAAGTTGACATAAAATTGAAGTCCTTAACTTTCCTTATAACATATATACATGGTTACAAACTGTATATTAAACAATGCTTCATCATTTTGAACTGTAATATAAAACCACAAGAAACAATGTGATTTTAGATTCAGAAATTCAAAACCATGGGTCAAGGGACACAACACAAGTCCTCAACAAGAGAACCAAAGTTGTGATTCCTAATCCTATCCAGTATAATCTTACTACACACCGCAACATTCTCATATCGGCTACAGTTATTTAATCCCGGTGTTGGTAAAGGGAAATCAAAATTAAAATAAAAGAAAAAGAATAAAATCCGCAACAGAAAAACCAAACGAAAGTTTCACACACATAAGTTGCGCAACAGAGAGAAAGAGAGGAGTGGGAGGAGGAGCGGCGATTTGAAGGTGGAGGAATGGTCGGCGGCGGAAAGGGTTAGAGAGTTTATGTGAAGAAATCGTTCTTCACAAAAAATTGAAGATAAGAATATGAAAGTGATAAAAGAAGAATGAAACCCTGGAAAAGAAATTTGAGTAAGTAGAGAGTACCTTTGCGTTAGGCGGTCTCAAGTTGTGGAAGAAGCTACTCTCGAGAATGTCTCGAGGATTGCAGTCTGCGAGGCGGCATATAGGGTTTATATTACAATTTGCTTTTTCTTTTTTATTTTTATTTTTATTTTTAACTTTATTTTAAAAAATGTATATTCCATTTATATTTTTTATTCGTGCTTACAAAATCTACAAAATAAATATTATTTCAAATAAATAAATATCCCTTTAACATGAAAATATATGGAAAGAAAAAAATTTAACTCTTATATATTCATATATTGTCGTTGTCACTATATAACATTTTATATTATCAATCAATTACAACTGTTAGATCATTAAAATATTTTTTTTAATTAACGTTTATCATATTAACTATCTCAAAAGTGATCTTATGAACAATTGTAATGTATGTAAAAAAATTTACAATGACAATCCATAGTAATTAAATTCTTATAATATATTATGATGAATGGTTAGGAATAATCTATTAAAGAAAATCATCATTTGAGTCGATATAGTACCCAAATAAATTATGGATAAAATTAGTTTAATGAAAATCATGGTGATAGTTTTGGAAAACACATACAAGTTATTTTAGTAGAGTTGTCAAAATTTGTTAGCCTAAATGGACCAACCTGCTCAGTCCGCTAAAACACAGGACTTAGACCTAATAGTTTTAGCCAAACTTTTTCCAGGACTTTGTAGCCCAACTGGAATAAATTCGGTATCC
This sequence comes from Cicer arietinum, assembly GCF_000331145.2. Classification (NCBI taxonomy): domain Eukaryota; kingdom Viridiplantae; phylum Streptophyta; class Magnoliopsida; order Fabales; family Fabaceae; genus Cicer; species Cicer arietinum. The sequence goes on along the minus strand of NC_021163.2, from coordinate 26,504,856 downwards.
ATTCGGGTTAGTCCGTACAGATATTGGGTAGCCTGCAACCCACATGATCAATGTTTTAAAAAAATAGTGTGTAGATTTAATATCTTGTAAATTTAAGATATTTCTTATTTAATTTAATAAAGCATCTATTATTTTTTATTGAATTGGTAGAAATAATAAGTTGCACAAAACAACTTCTGCTACGTAGAGTTTATTCAATCGAAGTTATAAGAGATGTTACATGTAATTATGCATGTGAGTTGTTATCAGCTAAAGGAAGGTACAACTTGGCTGGATTTTTACATAATTATAATTTATTAAATTGTCTAGTCATTTTGGTTGAAACAAAAAGATGCACAAAGCAACATCTGCTACGTAGATTTGATTCAATGAAAATTACAAAATATGTAGTATGAAGTTGTTCATGCAAGTTGTTATGGTCTGCCAAAAGGTAGACACAGTTCGACCGCATAATTTCAAACTTGTGATGGTAAATATTGTTGAGACAAAATCCTAATTTATTGCTTTGATGATAATTAAACAAAAGGTCAATTAAGACTTATAATTATAATTCTAAGTGTTTTGATATTTAACATGTGTATTTGAGTGTGTTAAACAAGATAGGTACCAAGCATTACAAAGCAAATCTTATTAAAATAAAGAAAGCTATATTAGTGAAATGAAGAACATTCTCGGTAGATTTCTGGAAAACGAAGAATGTTCTCCACATCTGCAGAATAACAAGATTGATCAGATTCCTATATAAAAGATTAGATCTAGGAATTGTAATTCATTTCATATTTTCATCATAAAAATACAAAGATCAACTAAGCAAGAATCACTCTAGAATTCGAAGGTAAAACATTTTGCTTCATAAAATACATAAAGTAAAATCATTCTTCAAGTTAAGCAAGTGCAAGTACAAACTGACATGATAGAAAGAACATTATTGTTGTACTTTCAAACAGACATGCACACGTGATTCAAAGCATAAGATCACTTCAGACAACTATAAAGATCAGAACAAAATTCAGTTTATCTCAAGACAAATTCAAATATCGTTCTTGGTTCACAAGAACATTCTTGTTTTATGGTTGATCTTATCCATTCACTTACAAATGACAGTTGAACTATTTTCAACGGACAAATGAGTTGTCATAAGCTCTCTTGAAGCCTATAAATAAAGTCTCATAATGAAGAACAGATCAGAGACCAAAGTGCCAAGCAAAATACCACTCGTTCAATCTTACTCGAATCTTCTTGAGCTTCTCAATCATTCTAAGCTTCAGTTCTGTTCTTAGGGTGGTATTAGAATCAATACTCATTGAGTTCTAAAATCCATAATCTATTCTCAAACACGAGTTGAGCATACTCATATTCTAACAAACTCAAATTATTATTTTGTAACTCAAGTCTATATTGTTGACATAACTTTAGTAGTTTGTAAAAAAAAATTATGATTTAAAAGGTAACTTGTAAAATCTTTTCTAATTTAAAAGGCTATATTGTTGACATAGCTCTAGGTAGAAATATAGTACTTTGTAATAGATCAAGATTGATCTGTGAAAGCTGTGTGAAAACCAAAAACGTTTTTGCTTTGAGCACTTAGTGGAAAATCTCACAACTGTGAGGACTGGACGTAATCTGTGTTGGGTGAACCAGGATATATCATTGTGTGATCTCTCTTTCCTTATCTCTATTTACTCTTTGTCTTATAATCGATTTTTATATTGATAAGTTAATATTGTTGTTTTCTTTCCACTAACCAAGAACGTTATTCGTTTGTAACCAAGATCAATCTTGAGTTAAACATTTTAGTTTTTAACATGAATTTTTAAAAGGGACAATTATAATTTAAACCATCATTTCTTATAATTGACATTGTTACTTCAAATATATAGTGATCATTAAGTATTTTCATGTGAGTAACGAGGATGTCAAAAGATATATTACCAATATTTGACCATTGTGTTGATAGTACTACTTGCAGTTAACGAATGCTGTCAAAAGATTGGAGATTAATAGTGCACTTAGTATCTTGTTTTGGTCTTTTAATTTACAAATAAATATAAATTGTACATGTCTCTATAATTAATTTTTTTATGTGTCTACTAGTGTTGTGTGTGTAATTCAATTATTTTACCCACATTAATTCACACCTATTATGGTAAACATGTGACGATTATAAGGATTTGTTGTTTACGAATGTTAATTGTCAAGGTTAGATCTTTGTAACAAAATATCATTTATCAATTAAGGTTATTATGTAAAGACTTTAAATTAATGTTGCATTAGGTATTTTGGTGAGCACATTTTTCTTTTGTTCTCTTTGAACTAATTTAGTTTATGTATCTGCTAAATTGATTTTTCTTTTCTTTTCTTAAAAGTTAGGATAAAGAAGAACATCAATATTGTTCTTGGATCTATACCTTATATTAGGATGGATGAACTCTAATTCTCTCATAATTTAGTATTTCGTAAGTGAGAATTAAGTATGAAAAGTGATTTTTTTTGCAAAAGACAGGTCATTTAATCATAAAGCATGACATTTCAAAGATATTAGAGGTGTCAATTAAAATGACATTTTTGTCATACTTTCTTTGCTTAAATTAAAGTGTTTTTAAAGAGAAATTAAGCACTCGATGAAGAACTAATATTTCATTAAGAATTATTAAGCAAAGAAAATATAAAGAGCACAATATATAAATATTTGATCTTGCAAATACGCTGAAATTTTGACATTTAAGTAACTTGATCGAAATTTTAGCATTTGGTATTTTTCTTGTACAATTAAATTGTAGATCTTAAAGTTAGAAATAATCATTTAAATAAGATTATTTCATAAGATGTCCAAAAATGAAAATGGTGAAGTAAGAGAAAATAAAATAGTGTTTATTTAGAAAGTACTTCGAAAGATAAGGGTAAATAAAGAAATTTAAGGATAAACCGATAAATGTTCAATGATGTTGAAAGATACATCAATTTTGAAAGGGCAAAGTCAGTAAAGATCGAGATTTTAATTACTTTGGATTGTCGTTATTTGCTTATGTTTAAAAGATATTTTGGTCGAATCATTATTTTGATAAAATTTTATTTTTCGTTTCTTTACGAACAAATCAAAATAACTTTTTAGTTTTATTTTAAAAAGTTTGATTATTTTATCTTTTAAATTTGTATATAGTTAGAGTTAACTTGTGATAATCCATAATATTTGAAAAAGTTTGAGAAATATAAATTTTGGTCTAAAATTAAAGTATTTTTTTACAATAAAATGTAAAGTTCTTTGAGGATATTGAGTTTGGTGGAGATATGTTCAAAAGAGCAAAATTGAGTGTGGAAGAATCAGTTTCAAATCAATTCATATATATAGTTGTTATTAATGTAGAAACTTTTGGTCTATTCTTCTTTTTCTCAATCAAGTTGATGAAATTATTTATGAAGATCAAACTCAACACCCTCATGAACTAGAACATTATGTGTTAGAAATAATTGATTGTAAAGAGAAGTTCTATTTCGTAGTCTTAAAAGACTCTAATAAGACAATTGTGACACTCGTTGCTAGTTAAGATTTTTGGAGCTACATAAAATAGATATCAATAATGTGTTTATAAATGACAATATTTATGAAATAATATGGTGCAACATGGTCAAAAGAACAAAATTGAGTGTGGAAGAATCGGTTTCAAACCAATTCATATAGTTGCTATTAATGTAGTAAATTTTGGTCCTCATAATGAGATTCTTGTTCTTTCTCTAAATCAAGTTGATGAAATTATTTATGAAGATCAAATTCAACACCCTCAAGAACTAAAGCATTATGTGTTAGAAATGATTGACCGTAAAGACAAGTTCTATTTGGTAACTATAAAAGACTCTATTAAGACAATCATGACACTCATTGCTCATTAAGATTTTTTGAGCTGCATAAATAAATGTTAATACAATGTATCTAAATGACCACATTTCTGAAACAATATTGATCAACCAAAGGAAATATTGTGTCAATAGAAACAAAATAAATAATTTGCAAACTGATATAATTCATTTATGAGTTAATGAATAAGTCTCATTAGTGATATCACAAAGTCTCACAAAATAATTATCTAACTTGATTTTGAGATTATTATTGTAGATAATTGTGAATATTACAAGGTCAGTGGAAATAAGTTTATATTCCTATTATAATGTGTTGATTAAATTTATTTAGCCAACAATGATATATGTTTATTGCATGAAACTGAGATATCTCTAATGAAAGTTTATCGATGAAAGATCTTGGGACGCCTCTTCTGTATTATGCATTGTGATACTTAGAGATTAAGGTATTTTTGAGTTTTCACATAAGGGTAAGTTCGACATGCAAGATTTTGAACTATAAGAAGTCTCAATCACTAAAAGGGATTATTAAGTCTCCTTTTGACCAATATAAAATCTTGAAATTCATGAAATTAAATATTTTTCTATCATTTGGTTGTGGAGAGTTTTATATATGATCTTATTTATACGCAACCAGAAATAACTTATATAATAAGATCATTTGACAGATATTTGAGCAATTGATGTTTAAATTGCTAATAAAGTCAACTATAAGGGTTGTTGAAGATAACAATAGAGTTTATGCTCACAAATCAGAGATCTAATAATTTAGAAATCATCAGTATATTCGACTTCGATATTTGAGATGTTTACATAACACAGACACATTACCTCAAGAAATGTTAGTTATGTCACTTAGTTGCATACAATAAAAGGTACTCGTAAACACTATATTGTGACATAATTCAGTTCAGGCTTCAAGAGTACTAGTTGAGGAAGAACTTGGAAAATCTTTTGTCATGGATCCATGTATTCCTAAAGATACATCCTTAGTAGATTAAACTTATTGTAGGTTCCAATATATACATGCTCATGAGTTTGTCGATTTCCGCACTAGAACATAATTGTAGTAACAATATGTATGATAGAGCATGGCTTGTGATTAAATTAATTCCAACATATGGAGTTTCTTTCCTCACTTACTAAAGACCTCTTAATTATATCGAAGCTACAGTACAGATTGCTACAATATGAAGTAGCATTCTCAATTGAATGTCTTGGATTCGATAGTAGAACTTCAAACACTCATTGAATAAGTAGGAATACTCAAAGAGCTTAATGGGTAAAGAGGGATTGATGGTCGTGTCTTGCCAAATTTTAGGGAATTGTGTTCATTTCCTATTGTAAAAAATACAATGAGGACAATCTAAGTTAATTATCATATATATCAAATAGTTTAACTATCATATATCATGAGTGTAAAAAATTTTACTCTATCAATATATTACAATCATTTATATTGTATGACTTTAAATATATTATAATTAACTAAAAATTTAAAATATTTTTTCGATATCAATATATATAAATTAAATCTTATATTAAATATCAAGTACTCCATAGATAAACTCCAATTGATGGGTGATAGGTTAGAACCATACGAAACTTGTATTTGATATTACTTATGTAATATTGTTTTCATTTATATAAATATATAGTACTTTTTATTCAAAAAACAAAGTATATAGCACTCACTTTAGGGATGGTTATTAAATTTATATCTATTTTGTACCAGTAAAAAATATTTATAATAGGTAGAGTTAAAATCCACATTATGAATATGGATGTGGATATAAATAATTATTAATAAATATAAATTAATATGGATACGGGTATGTGTCTCTTACTACCAGAGTCGACCTAAAGCTAAAGTTAACAAAATTAGGGCTTTAGGTCTTTGAAAAATAATTAATTTTTCATATATATTTAGGCCTAAAAAAATAAAATATTTAAATAGTACAATAAATAAAAGGCCTCACAATTATAAAAAGATGCAACTATTGATATATTTAATTAAAATATTTTGTATCTCATAAAATATAAAATTTAAATAAAGTTATAGTAAAATGTTATTGTTAGCATTAAAATGACCTTTATTTTTATATCAAGACTTTATTTTAAAGTTTATTTTAAGCCTCAATAAGTATTATGTCAACCTTGCTTACTACCCATCTTGTTCCCCACCTGCATTATATTATTATTATTATTATTATTATTATTATTATTATTATTATTATTATTATTATATTTGTGTATTTATTTATCTTCGACACAAAAATGTCATTAATGATATAGATTTTATCATGACTAATAATATTTAAGTTACTATTCTAAATATACAAACAAAATCACAATAAAAATAACACTTAAGTTAATATTTTATCATGATTAATTTCATAAAAGATGCTAATTATTTTCTAAATTTTATTTTGTTTTTATTCAAATAAACTTGTGTTTAGTCTAGTAGTTAATTTTATTTGTTTTGTTTTGTTTCTATTAATATCACTAAATCAAATAAATATGTACATATAATTAAATATAATTTTAGATAATTTAAATACTTTAATTTATTCTTTTTATGATTTAATTTTAAAGAACTTTTAATATTTACTTAAGTAAGTTAAAATAATATGATATTTTGTAATTTAACGATTTATTTTAATTCAAATGTGTATAATGAGTATGAGGATTTAGGTACATATATGGTACAAATACAAAGATTAAAATTGATATCCACGCGAGTACGAGTATTTTTTTTTATAAAAAAATTGCAGGTAAGAGGATATGTATTATAATATTATACCCATTGTCGTTCCTAATTCTCTAAATGTGTCTTTTATAATATTGTTTTTTTAAGAGTTTTATAATATTGTGTTGTCATTTATAATAGACAAAATTACACTTATAATTCTCTAAGTTTAACTCATTTTCTACTTAGGTCTTTTAAGTTTAATTTATCTTAATTTTGTTCTTAAGTTACATTATGTTTGTATCATTAATCATTTATCTCAATTTCGACAATAATTAATTCAATTGAAATATTTTGATAATTTAAAATTCTAGCAAATGCTGCAACAATATGTCTCTCATACTAATCCTTCATAAAACATTCATCAAATCTTATAAATAGTCCATATTTATTGATTTTCTATACAACAATTTAAACATATATATAACTTAATATTAAACAAGGTACGTAATAAATGTCTATTCACATAATTAATATATTTAACTTTCTTCACATAGAAAATAGTTTGGATAGTCAATTTGTTGCAAAATTTTGATTATATCTTAATATTTTATGATATTAATTCAAAAAATAAAATTAAACTTAAAATAATGAATGTGTAATTTGATATATCTTGAAGACTAATGGTACAAATAAATGTAACTTAAATGATGTATCACGAAAAAATAAATTTAAAAAACGAAACAAAAGTTAAATTAAATTTAAAAGATTAAAAAATTATTATTTTCTATTATAATATTGTGTTTAGATTATATGGCTATATAGACATATTCAACTATGTTCGGGTGTTATTTTTTTTATTGTAAAAATGTGTGTAATTTTAATCGGTCAAAATAAACAAAGTTAGATTATTTGTAAACCAAACCAAACTGAATGTAACTACAAAAAAAAAATGACCATATATATATATAACCAAAGCTGACAGTATACAATTTGTATATATTATACTATATTTGTGTAATTCTAATTATGAATATATAATTGTTTAATTAATTATAATTTCAAGCTTTTATTATATTCCAAACCAAAATTAATTTGGATCGATAGAAGCGGGCTATTTCCTATAAAAAACGAAGTCATACGAATCGGTTTGCACTTTTACCCCTAACTTGAGCTCCAAGTCATGAAGTCATAGTTCAGGCGAATACGTCACACAAACCTCCCCCAAAATGCCAACCACTTTCCTACCTGGAAGAATCACTTGAATTTAAAATTAATTTCATCTGGAAAAAAGTTATTTTATAAGACTCCAATCAATTTAGTCTTTATTTTTTAATTTTGTGTCACAATTTTAAATGTCATATATTTTTTATAAAGAAAAACACTGTTTAAATTAATATATTTTGATGAATACCTACTAATAAAATATTAACTTAATGATGATTTTGATTTTTTATTTTATTAATTCTCATAATTAATCATTCAATTTTAAAAGTCGACAATTTTGATCTGTTTTAAATTTTTTTACTAATAGGACAATATATTTTAAATGATGTGATATATGATTTTATGATATAAAATTATTTAGATGCATTAATTATTTATATATAATTAATTCAGTTATAAATATAAAAAAAATTAAGTTGAAAATTAAGTTTTAAAAGATTTTATTGCAATTTTCATAGAAGTTAATTATTAAACATTATCATATCATATGTCATGATATTTAAAACATGTTAAATTGTTATTTTTTAATTAAAAAATTAAAATGAGTGACCAAAACTATCATATTTTTAAATAGGGAGACCGATTAAGTTAATTGTTAAAAATAAAGGATTAAAATTGCAATTACATATAAAATATTTTGAAATCTAACTAAATTAATTAATATTTTTAAAAAGTTTAATTATTATGTACGATTATTGTAATTTTTTTTACCATAAACACTATAACTATTCACGAAGATAACTTTAAAGATAATTTTAAGACTTAATTTCAGTTTTCGTTCATCTATTTTTACTGATTCACAAAGTTTGTCTCTTTATTTTAAAAGTCGACAATTTTAGTCTTTTATTTTGATTTTTTAACTAAAATATGATAATGTAAAATATTTTAAATTATGTGACATATAATACGATAATGTAAAATGATTAACATCATAAAATTGAAATAAGACGCCGCAGAAATTTAATTTTCAATTTCAATTTTTTTTATATTTTTAATTTAATTAATGACATATAAATAATTAATTAGTTCTATACTATTGTATTCACGTCATTTAAAATATGTCAGAATAGTCATTTTTTTAGTTCAAAAATCTAAATAAAAGATCAAAACTGTGACTTTTAAAATAAAGATACTAATTCGATAAATTAGTAATAATAAAGATATCAAAAATAAAATTAAATTAAATTTTAATAAAAGTTATATATTTTTATTGATCTTATTAATTTACTGTATAAACATCTTTTACACTACATATAAATTAAATCTATTTTTAAATTTAAAAAATTAAATTAGCAATTCAAAAATTTAAAAGATTAAATTGAGCATACTAACAGAATTAAAATGACTATTTATATTGCTTTCTTGACAAAAGATAGCCCACTGTCTTACTTATCTTTTTATTTTATATATTAAAAAAAAAATGAAGTTACAATTAATATTCACCGAATAATGGTGTTGGCACTAGAATCGCTAACCGCCTCACTGATATATTTACTAAAACACCCCTAAAAGCTAAAACCCCACACATCACACCAAAACCAAAACTCCATCCTCTTTTATTCTTCACACTATAAAAGTAAAACCCTTAGGTTCTGTTCCGCACGCAAAGAACCAAAGCGCGTCGTGACTTATTTCATTATCACTCGCCTCAAAATGACGTTTAACGGCGGAGGCTCACCATTTCCCGTCGTCTATTGGGACGGCGAAACACTAACCAACCTCGGAATCCTCACTGTGGACCCCACTATGAATTTCAAGAGTATTATCTCCATCTTGAGTAACCAGATTGGGATCTCGCCTCATCAGTTTACAGTTTTCCTCGCCGATCAAGATAGTGACCAGAAAACCCCACTCAGCGCAAAGTTTAACCTCTCCGCCCTGTCTCGTAACGGCGGCGAGTACTATTTATTCGTTAGGCGGACAAGGCGGTTTAAAAAGTCTCCGACGAAGAACAAGAACGTAGCAGATAAAATCATGTTTATGCGCCGTAACGGTGCTGTCAATCAAACGGCGGTTGACGATTATCGGCCGTCGTTTTCGATTCTTGAACGAGCTGGGATTGAGAGGAGGATGTTGCGTTTGCGGATGGAAAAAGAGGCATTTCTGAGGAGTTTGAGAAACAAGGGCGAGTCTTTCAGAGAAACACCGTACCGGTACGGCGATGGATACGGTGGCGCGTGGTGTAAAGAGTGTGTGGTTGCGGAGGAGAAAGGGACTTATGCTGGTTTTCATTTATGTGTTCGTGATAAGGTAATTAAAGGGTTCAAGTCAACAGCGGGACCGATTTCCCGGCCGGAGAGTGACTCCGGCGATAACGGTAGTAACTGATTTGTGTTGGGTGGTTTTTTTTTTTTAATTTTTTTTAATTTTTTTTTTATCAATTGATGAAAATTATAAATAAAAATTGTGTATAGAAAATTAGGGGAAATGATCTGGTGTGGTACGGTATACGATAAGTAAAGGAAGGTATACCATATTGGTAAAGCTATGTTTTGACATTGAATTAATTTATCTATCGATAGGATACATACTCAATAGGGTATATAAAGGGGTTTTCGATTTCATTACTATATATGTATCCTTCAATGTTTTTGTAGAGAGAGAAGAGTGAGGGTTGCTTGTGACTTTGTTTAATGGTTGTATTTCATGAGATTGGTTATGCTAGGTGATTAGAATTGAGGAGATGGATGAATTGCAATGATGTTATCAAGTTGTTACCTTTTAGGTTTATGTATTAATGAAGCTTTGAGGAGTTAAATATATTAATGCTTTTTCCTCTTTTGGCGTTGTAGATGATATATTCTAAGGCTATCTTTAGATGATACCTAATAAAGAGAAGAAATACATAATTGTAATCTTCTTTGAGAATCCTTTGTTATAGTTTTTTGGGTTTACATGGTAGTGTTTTTCTTATAAACTAAATTATGATGCGTAGGAATGTAGAGAATAATTCTAAATATTGAGATTAGTCTAGAGGTTAACTTTTTCTGTAATGTATATTTTCATAAATTGAACTCGGCTAAATGGTTTAAATGCAAAATTTTACTTAAGGAGAACTAACCCCCTCACATTTAAGTCTAGGGTAACTCCTTTTATATTATAAGAGTAGAAGTCTCTGTTTAGTTTCCACTACATACCATTCAAAAGGATGTTGCAGAAATGTTCACACAAAAAAGGATGTTGCAGAAACTATTGTTTCCACACGTTTTTTTTCTTCTAGAGCGTGATAAAATAAATATACAATAATTAAATTACACATAATAATTAATTTACTATTCACACAAGTTCGAATCCTAAACAATAATTAACTTACACATAATAATTAATAATAAATTCTCACAAGTTCGAATCTTAAATAAGATGTTTAATATAATAATATTAATTTATATACTTTTAATTTAAATAATATTTAAGTATATATAAATATCAAGTCATACATTAAAAAAAATAATTATAGATAACATTCAGGTATATATAGGTACCAAGTCATACATTAGAAAAAAGTTATAAATATTTAAAGTGACAAGAAAAGATAATATAGAAAATAAAAAAAATTATAAATTCTAATTATATAAGATAATCTAATAATAATGAAGTTCTTAGTTGTCTTTTTATTATGTGTTACATTTTTTTTAATTATTAATTATAAAAATGATATACACAATAAATTTTTCTTGGTTTTGTTGAGGCAATCTCAAATTAATAAACAAAGGCTAATTAAAGACTCTAATTATAATTCTAAATAATGTGTTAATTCAATATGTATTTTTTAGTGTAATAATTCAAGATAGGTATAAAACAATGCAAACAAAATAAGTTTAAAGAAAGAGTTAAAAATGAACAAAACTGAACCAATAACGTTTTTGATAAAATTTAAAAAACCAAGAACGTTCTCTACGTTTTTGTCATTTTCATTAAGCAAAACCAAATTAGTTGTTAATGCAAAGAAAACTCCTGCAAATTACGAATGAATTTCAAGTTCAGTTACAAGGAATACACAACTCTCATATGAGCAAAATAAACACTCCAAAAAATCAAAGATTAAAAGGCACGACTCAAAGCAAAAGTGACAAATGGTCTTTCTCCAATATAGTAACATCAATCTCCAAAATGTTAAACATCCTCCAGCACGTTACAATTGTCTCTAGAATGACAACGCCATTCTCCAGTATGTTGATATTAGTCCCAAAATGATACAATCATTCTCCAGTATATTGGCAATCATTATCCATCATTGTTACATCATTCTCTAGTCTGTTTTGCACGAATCAAAAGACAGTCTTAATCTGAATCGATTAAGCACATCTCTGAGATGTTTGTGTGCATAAACAAATGATCATCACAATTAAGAATGAGAAGCTACAAATCAGACATTATTATCACAAAAGCAAAAACACAAAATGTTCAAATCAAGAACATTCATGGTTTAAAAAGTTTGGTCTTTGATAACCTGTAACACATGACAGCTGGACACCTTTTCAACGGTCATAATATTTGTTATCAACCTCCTTGCAGACTATAAAAGGAACCCCAAGTTCAAGGAAGATGCATAACTTCAAGTGCTAAGAAAATCCATCACTTACACATGCTTACATACTTGAAAGCTTCTCAATCGCGAACAAAAGAATCTGTTTTGTTCTTCTCATCAAATATCAAGATCATACTACTGAATTCTTTTATCAAGAATCTATTCTCAAACATGAGTTGAACATACTCATATTCTACCGATATCTTTAAATCATTATTGTGTAAACTCAAGACTGTAAAGGTTGGTTATAGTTTGAGTAGGTTGTTGAAAATAATTTTATGGTTAAAAGGTGAATTGTAAAATCCTCTATAAAGATTGATAGGTGACCTGATTGAGTCCTTTTCTGGGTGGAAATAAATTGTTGTTACAGATCAAGGTTGATCTGAACAAATCTGTAAAAAACCAATAACGTTGTAAAACCAAGAACGTTCTCTGTTTGAACACTTAGTGGAAAATCTCACAGTTGTGAAGACTGGACGTAGCTCGAGTTAGGTGAACTAGGATATATCATTGTGTGATATCTATTCCCTTATCTCTATTCACTTTCAGTCATTTTGATTATCAAGTTAAATAGATAAGCTAAAACTGTGATTTTAACTAACCAAGAACGTTCTCCGTTTTCTATTTCCAGAACCAAGAACGTTATCAGATTTCTGTTTTCACAACCAAGATCAATCTTGGGTTATTTTCTTAAGTTTTTAACAAGAAATTTAAATAGATGAATTTACAATTCAAACTCCCTTCCTTGTAAATTGACATTGCTTATTCACGTTTTTCAATTATTTATTATAAAAATGATATATAGAGTCAATATGTGTTTTTGCGTTTTTTTTCTTAATTATTAATTATAAAAATTATATACACAACAATTTTTTATCTATTTTTTAATTATTAATTATAAAAAATATATATAGAGCAAATATTGTCATAAAAGAATTAGTTTTTTAAATTAAAAATTCAAAAACGAATAGAACAAAAAGGAAAAGAAAAAAAATAGGTGGATCTCTTTATTTTTTTATGACACAAAAATCGATAAATCTATAGTTAAAATTTGTATCATAAAAATTATCGTAACTCACCCATCATAACTCATAATCATTCAAAATTTACATCACTCACTCATAACTTGCACCTCATCAGTTCTCTTCACATTGTGGTTAAAGTGACCGAATAAGGTATGTTTATTGTTCTATTTTTGAGTTCGTAATTTTTTTTCAAAATCTGAGGATTTTACGTGTACTCAGTTCACGTACGTTGTAACATTACGTAAACTAAATTCACGTACATTGTAAAATTGTAAAAATCTCAGGTAGAACGTGAATTAAGTTCACATAAACGTACGTGATTTAAGATTGCGTAATTAATGGAGTTTGAGACTAATTGGTGGTACATGAACTGAGTTCACGTAAACGTACTTGAACTGAGTTCACGTACATTGTAAAATTGTAAAAATCCCAGGTAGTACGTGAGCTGAGTTTACGTAAACGTACTTGAACTGAGTTCATGTACATTGTAAAATTGTAAAAGTCCCAAGTTGTACGTGAACTCAGTTCACGTAAATGTACTTAAACTGAGTTCACATAAACGTACTTGAACTGAGTTCATGTAAACGTACTTTAAAAATGACCAAATGAAGGTTAGGGTTTTGAGGATATGGATGAAGATGTTGACGAAGATGAAAGTTAGGGTTTTGAAGATGAATATGAAGATGTTGATGAAGATGAATATTAGGGGTTTGAAGATGAAGATAAAGATATAGATGAAGATGAGAATGAGGATGAAGATGAAGATTGAGAGAGGTTAGGGTTTTTAAGATGAAGATAAATGAATGAAATTAGAGTTAAAAAATCAATAAATAGATAAGGGCATTTTGGGTAATTTGTTTAAATAAAATGAGGGGTGTGGGTAGTAAAGTGAGGGGGTGTAGGTAGTAAAGATTTCTAATTATGATTCTAAATGTTTTGGTATTTAACATGTGCATTTGAGTGTGTTAAAACAAGATAGGTATCAAGCATTATAAAGCAGACCTCATTAAAATCAAGAAAGCAAAAGCAGTAAAACGAAGATCGATCTTGACATAGTTATGGGAAACGAAGAACGATCTTCGTTTTTGTCATAAACAAGAATAATTAGTTTCTTTGTGAGAGATTGGATCCTGGAAGCTTTATTCATCTCATATCTTCATCAAGAATAAGCAAGGATCAATCTAAGTCATAATTATTCCAAAATTTGAAAGATAAAAAATATGCTTCATAAAAAGTATAAAACAAGATCATTCTTCAAGTGAGGCAATTGCAAGTACAAAGTTACAAGTTGTAAAGTACACTGCTGATTGTACTTTCAATCTAGACATGCACACGTGACTGAAAAGCAAGCAATCATCTCAGACAACTGACACAATCACAAGTACAAGTCAGCTCATCTCCAAAAAATTCGAAGAACGATCTTGGATGTCAAGAACGTTCCTGAATTTAGCATAATCACTCTTGCTTTATGACTGACTTTATCCAACCACTCATTCATGACAGTTGGCCCTATTTCAACAAATATATGAGATGTCCTAAAGTTCTATTGAAGCTTATAAATACAGCTTAAAGATAAAGAACAAGATACAACTAAAAGTGCCATCAAAAGCATCAATCATTCAATCATACTCAAGTCTCTCGAAATCAGTCTTCAGCTTGCAGTTTTAATCTTTGTGTTGTGTTAGAATCAGTACCAACTGAGTTCTATTTATAGAATCTATTTCTCAAACAAGAGTTGAGCAATACCCAGATTCTAAACATTCTCAAAATCATCACTTTGTAACTCAAGATTATTTTGTTGACATAAGCTTGAGTAGTGTGTAAAAATCATTTTATGTTTTAAAAGGTAGCTTGAAAAATCCTTTCTGAAATAATGTGAGGTAAAACTGAGGAAATCTTTTCTAGGTAGAAAGGTAGAAAAAGTGTAAAGATCAAGATTGATCTGCAAAAAATAGTGTGACAACCAAGAACAATCTTGCCTTGAGCACATAGTGGAAAATCTCATATTTATGAGGACATGACGTAATCCGTGTTTTGGGTGAACCATGATATATGTGTGTGTGATCTCTCTATCTCTATATCTATTTATTTTTTGTTTTACAATTAGATTTTATATTTATAAAATTGATATTGCTGTTTTTTCTTAACCAAAATCAATCTTCGTTATAACCAAGATCAATCTTGAGTAAAATTTTCAGTTTTAAACAAGATGTTTTAAAAAGGGGCGATTATAATTCAAACACCCTTCCTTATAATTGACATTGTTACTTCATAGGTAGCATTTTTTTATATCATTATCGTTATTTGACATTTCATATGAAAATTTGCACTTTCTTTTCTTTTCTTGGCAGAATCAATGCATCCAAACATAGTGTAAGAGGCAAATAATCATGCCCCATTTATGATAACATATTCCACCTGATTCTCTCCTAGCTCCTCCCCCTTATTAAAGGTGTTGAGACTTTGAGTAGTATTTTTGTTGTCCAACCTGATTGTGAGTTGTTTGTTTCTTTTTTGGGGTTGCATCCTTGCAGACATGATTTTCTTCTTTCTTATTCATGTTTTGAACTAGAAACAATTTATTGATCATGCTTTGATCAAGAGTAGTAGCGACATTCAACCCATCTCTATTCCCCCCAAAGTCTAATCCTTGGTTGAACCTGACATCTATGGATCCTAATGCTAGCAGTAGTCATTATAAGGGTGAAAAGACTTCTACAAAACAATTATCGTCGGGTAACATGCATAACAAAAATTATGGGAAACATAATGATGATTCTTTCTTATTCTAAACTGATTCGAACATCCAAGATGGAATAGAGGCTTGCCAGAACTTCCTCATATGGAAGATAATAACAGACACACCTATTCACAAGGTTTCATTACAATCTCCTCTAGCCAATATATGGTGCAATCCAAAAAGATTATAGATTCTTGATGTTGAAAAGAGTTTCTTGCAAATCTTTATTGAATCAAATGCTGATTTATAGAGAATTTAACAAGGGAGTCGATTGATTTTTCATAATTCTTGAAAACAAAGACATGAAATTCTACAACAATCCAATGAAGTCTGAACACATGAGGCCTCCTTGTTCGATTCCAACAAAAATGCTACGGGAATTTACAAAACTAACCACTAAAGAATCAACATCGTTGGGAACCTAGAGGGAACACACGAACAAGATAGAAAAAACAAGTTTAGAAGAGTAAGAAGACTAAAAGAGATCCTAATGAGGGGAGAAACAATGGCTCTGATAATCAAGGAATAATGCTATAAGAGGATCTATGAAGGGACTCATATCAACAACAACAACTATTTGGACATTGCAACAATGGCATACCTTGAGTATTGATTTTAAAAAGATTTCTAACATTGATGGCTTAAACAATGTTAAGAATGTTGATTGTGAGTGCTTACATGGTGGAAGAGCATGTGGACTTGCTATTGTATGTGATTCTTCAATCAATGTTGAAATGCTGGACGTGGATTTGAACTATATAGATATGCTTATCAAGTCCGAGGATGATACTACTGGTTGGATGGCTACTGGATTTTATGAATTTCCCCAAAAGAGACAAAAACAATTAACATGTGACAAGATGTGGAAACTCAATAGATCTAAGCCTATTATTTGATGGGTTATATTTGGGGATTGGAATATTGTCCTATCTCAAAAGGAGAAAAGTGGTGGTAACCCTATCGATCTTCTATTACTAACAATTTTAGAGATTCTATTAATGCCGTTGAGACAAAATCTCTCAAATGATTTTAATGATAACAAAATCACTTAAGAGATTATGATTGTGGTTAATGAATAACATGTGCTCTTGAGTGTATTCATATAAGATAATAAGTTATTAATCATTAAGGCAAAAAGAAGGCAAATATGATTCAGGCCTGAGGATGGAAAACCACATGAGGATGGCAAATGATAAAGATGAAACTCGTGAGGATGGCATGCAAAGTGGAAAATCTCCAGATCTGGTCAAGTTTGTGACCTCACCAAAACAAATGCTTTTATTCATTAAAGAAATGTACAACAAAGTCAAAGAATGAATAAGTAAAAGTATTCGAAATAAAGAAGTTAGAAGGCCAAAAGGAAAAGGACAAGAACAACTAGATCTAAGTCTAAGAGGATGACATAATAGGCTGTAAATGATTCAACCAAGTTGAAAGCAACCCATCAAGCATGTGCAAAGGCTAAAATCAGATTATTTATTGGGCTTGCATGAATTAATACATGAAGAAGTCAAGTTAAAGAAAGGCAACAAGAAACAAGCCAAAAATAGGCAATCACATGTTGCTGCCAGATCTGATCCTCGGACTGAGTGTGACAATCCTATGTAATAGGGTGGCTTTCTCTCTCTTGTCAACACCACCTCAAAAGCTAAATTCAACCTAGTCCTTAAAGTTTTCGAAAAGGTTGCAGCTCACATTGTCAAAGAAACAGCTTTACACTTCTGATAAAAGAGAATAGACAATGACTTGTCAAGATCAAGTTACAAGAAAGGTTTGCATGCAGAGGATGGCAGCTGCCTGGTCTAGAAAAGACTCAATTGCAGTTCTGTAATTATGATGAAAAACCTTGGATCTTTAGAAATGACAAGGGCTTGGATCTCTATAAAATGCATACAAGCTCTCCATTGGAAGATACACAACACACTTGCATAAAAAGATCAAGCATCTTAAAGCTTTTCAAGAAGCAAATCACATCCTCTCTTATTACTTTCTTTGATCCTACACTATATCTTTGTATATCTTTTGAGAAAGTATTAAGTATCAATCACTCTCATTCTACTTTGTAATTTCCTAGTGAGTGAAGCTTGGAAATATTTGGAAATTGATTGTAAGCTTGGTGAAGCTAAAGAATACACAGTTTGTAATCATCCTCAGCGTGAGATTGATCTGTTTGAAAGTTAGTGAAATCTCACAAGGGTGTGAGGACTGGACGTAGCCATCTTTGGGTGAACCAGTATAAAATTGTGTGTGTCTCTCTCATATTCTTCTTTTACTCTTTTGCTTAAGTTAAAACTAAAGGGTTGAAAAAATCCATCCTCAGCGAGAGGATAGTTTTAAAAACACTTAAAATATTTTTTAACAGCAAAATCCCTATTCAACCCCCCTTCTAGTGATATTTAGCTACATCAATTGGCATCAGAGCAAGGTTCTCTAAAAAATACACCTAACAGTGTAAGAGAAAAAGATCCAAAAAGAAAAATGTCAAAAGCTAAGTACATTCCTGAAGGAGGATCATCCAACCGACCTCCCTACTTTGATGGTACAGATTACTACCACTGGAAAGGTAAGATGAGGCTATTTCTCATATCACAAGACAACAACATGTGGTATGTGGTGGAAAATGGAGATCATGTCATCAGAACCAACAACACATACGCAACCTTCGATGAGAAACCTCAAGCACAATGGACGACTGATGAAAATGCAAAGGTACTCCTAAACTCTAAAGCTCATTTATTTCTAACGTGTGCTTTGAGCAGGGAAGAGTATGACAGAGTTGAAGAATGCAAAAACGCTAAAGAGCTCTGGGATACTCTAAGGATCCATCATGAAGGATCAAGCCATGTAAAAGAAGCAAGGATAAACATGGGAGTAAGAGATTTTGAACTATTCGAAATGAATGAGGATGAAACTATTGATGAAATGTTCTCAAGGTTAACCATCATATTAAATAACCTGAGATCTCTTGGAAAGGTATACTCCGTTCAAGAAAGGATAAGAAAAATTATGAGAAGTTTACCAAAAGAATGGAGGCCAATGGTAATTGCCATTACAGAAGCAAGAGATTTAACCAACATGAAATTAGAAGATTTGGTTGGAACTCTAAGAGCTCATGAACCATTGTTGTTGGCTGATAAACCAAACAAAAAGGGAAGAATGATTGCTCTAAAAACCAGCCAAACAGAAAGCTCATCCTCCAAGAAGAATGAAGATGTCATAACAAAGGAAAACGCAGAGTATCCTCTGTCTGAGGATTGGTATTGGTTTTAAAAGTTCTCAAAAACAAAAATTGTATGAAAATATTTTCTTGCCTAAATGCACCTTTTGCAAAAAACTTGGGCATACTTCCAAAATCTGTCATGCTAAGAAGAAAGCTAACAATGAAAAGGCAGCATGCTCATTCTGTGGTAAACATGGGCACCATGATTCTATTTGCCATCATAAAAGGAATATCCTCAAAAGAGGAAAAACTAACCAACAAGGACCCAAAGCTATATGGGTACCTAAGTGCAAAATCAGAAATTGAAAAGGTTCATCCTCTAATCAACAAAAGAAAGCCTTGGTACTTGGACAGTGGTTGCTCAAGGCATATGACAGGGGACAAGCAATGCTTCATGTCATTGGAGATAAAGGATGGAGGATCGGTCACATTTGGTAATAATGATAAAGCTCAAATAAAAGGAACAAGTATTATTGGTAAGAATAATTCTGCAAAAATTGAAAGTGTTCAGTATGTGGATGGCTTAAAACATAACTTGCTAAGCATTACTCAATTATGTGATAGTGGTTTTGAAGTTATTTTCAAGCCTACTCTATGTGAGGTTAAACACTCATCCTCGGGTAGAGTTTTCTTTTTCGGGTTTAGAAAAAAGAATTTATATGAACTTTATCTTGATGATTTACCTACTGAATCTTGTTTTGTTTCCATTGAAAAAGATAAATGGATTTGGCACAAACGAGCTGGTCACACAAGCTTAAACACTATTTCTAAATTAGCAAATTTAGAATTAGTAAAAGGACTTCCAAAAATCAATTTTGAAAAGGACAAAGTTTGTGAAGCTTGTGTGAAAGGAAAACAAGTTAAAAGTAGTTTTCACTCTAAAAACTTTGTTTCAACAAATCATCCTCTTGAACTCATTCACATTGATCTTTTTGGTCTTATCAAAACTCCAAGTCTTAGTGGAAAAAGATATGGCTTTGTAATTGTTGATGATTTTTCTCGTTTTACTTGGGTTCTATTTTTAAAACACAAAGATGAAGCCTTTGAGGCATTCCACCATTTTTGCAAAAAGATTCAAAATTAAAAATGATCAAAAGTTGTCTCCGTGAGAAGTGACCATGGAGGTGAATTTGAAAATGAATCTTTTAAAAATCTTTGTGAAGAAAATGGTATTTCTCACAACTTTTCTTGTGTAAGAACTCCCCAACAAAATGGGGTTGTTAAAAGGAAAAATAGAACTTTACAAGAAATGGCTAGAACTATTTTAAATGAAGCCAACATTGAAAAATATTTTTGGGCCGAACACATATTTGGGTGTTATTGCTACATTCTAAATAATAAAGAAAATTTGGGAAAGTTTGATCCAAAATCCGATAAAGGAATTTTTCTAGGATACTCCACAACGTCAAAAGGTTATAGAATATATAATCTTAGGACTCAAACTGTGGAGGAATCCATGCATGTTATTTTTGATGAGTTTGATGACTTGTGTTTAGAGAAAAAGGATAAGGATGAAGAAGATGAAAATACATCCTCACAAGTACCCGGTCCTCACGCAGAGGATGAGTCTGATCCAACCTCTCAACAACTTCCAAGAGGATGGAAAACAGTCACGCATCATCCTCTAGATCTAGTCATTGGGAATACTGAAGATGGTGTGAGAACCAGAAACTCTCTAAGGGAAAATACTTCCAACATGGCCATGATATCACAAGTTGAACCCAAGACAATTGATCAAGCTATTGGTGACAAATCATGGGTTGAAGCTATGATGGAAGAACTCTCACAATTTGAAAGAAACAAGGTATGGAATCTTGTACCCCATCCTCTGGACAAATCTGTTATTGGAACTAAATGGATATTTAGAAACAAACTAAATGAGGATGGAGAAGTCATTAGAAATAAAGCAAGACTAGTGGCACAAGGGTACAACCAACAAGAAGGAATAGATTATGATGAAACGTTTGCACCCGTAGCAAGACTTGAAGCAATAAGAATCCTCTTAGCTTATGCTACTCATAAAGGTATAAAACTATTCCAAATGGATGTGAAAAGTGCCTTTTTGAATGGGTTCTTAAATGAAGAAGTGTATGTTCATCAACCTCCTGGGTTTGAGGATGAAAAACGACCAAACCATGTGTTCAAACTCTCTAAAGCTCTTTACGGTTTAAAGCAAGCTCCTAGAGCTTGGTATGAGAGGTTAAGTTCTTTTCTAAAAGAAAATGGATTCATTAGAGGACATATTGATACTACTCTTTTCAAGAAGATACTTGAGAAGGATTTATTAATTATTCAAATTTATGTAGATGACATAATCTTTGGATCCACAAATGAAAAGATGTGTAAAGATTTCTCAAATCTCATGCAAAGTGAGTTTGAGATGAGTATGATGGGGGAATTAAAATTCTTCCTTGGTTTACAAATCAAATAACGAGAGGATGGTATTTTTATATCACAAGAAAAATACACCAAAGATTTGCTCAAAAAATATAACATGAGTTCAGGAAAGAGTATGAGAACTCCTATGCACCCATCCTCCATACTCCACAAAGATGATGAAGGGACTCCAATATCTGAAAAGGAGTACAGAGGAATGATAGAATCATTGTTGTATCTAACAACCAGCAGACCGGACATAGTCTTTGCAGTCGGTCTTTGTGCAAGATTTCAATCATCTCCTAAAGAATCTCATCTCACTGCAGTCAAAAGGATTTTTAGATACCTTGTTGGCACTATAAATCTGGGAATTTGGTACAAGAAATGTTCGAATCTTGACCTCATAGCTTATTGTGATGCAGACTACGCGGGAGACAAAGTTGAAAGAAAAAGCACAAGTGGTGCTTGCCAATTTCTAGGTAAATCCCTAATAAGTTGGTCATGCAAAAAACAAAGTACCATTGCTCTTTCAACTACTGAAGCAGAGTATGTATCAGCCGCTCAATGTTGCTCACAACTACTTTGGATAAAAAATCAGCTTGAGGATTACTCGCTAAGGTACGCAAAAATTCCCATCCTCTGTGATGATACAAGTGCAATAAATCTTTCTAAAAATCCCATTCAACATTCTAGATCTAAGCACATTGAAATTAAACATCATTTTATAAGAGATCATGTGCAAAAAGGGGATTTAGAACTGATTTTTTATTGACACTGAAAATCAATTAGCAGATATTTTTACCAAACCTCTCCAAGAGGATAGGTTCAAAAAGATCTTGGATGAACTTTCAATTCTTAATCTGTCTGAAATTAATTGATTTATCTTGGTTATATTCATTTATTATATTATTATAATTTTTATTATTAATAATATAAAAATATATGTTGCTCTTTTAAATAAGTATATACAATTTTAGTTAAGCCTGTGAGGATAGCAAAACCTCCAGAGGACGGAATGTCCTGTTTAGTGAAACGTCCCTTGACATGGCAGCCTAGAAAAATGAAGCAACGCATTCTCTCTCATTGGGCAGCCCGCGTGGCGCATGCCTCCGTACTTCACGTCATGCATTTAATGCAGAACGACTACATGTCCCATCCATCATCACGCTAGTTTCCTAGGCTACGGCACATTTAATTTTTTCTTTCTCTCACACGTTTCCTCCCACGCTCATCTGCACATCTTCCTTCCTCTTCCTTATTCTTCTGTCCTCTATCATTCTCAGTCATCACCCAACTATTCTAAAAACATCTCTTTACCCAACAGTTGCTTACCACACCATTTTTTTTCAATGGCTCGAACCAAAGTCACTGCAAAATGAAAAATCAACCATCAAGAACCAGAAGAGAACCAAGAGGTTTATTCAAGCACTGATTCAGATTATCATGAAGAAACCCAATCTGAAGGAACCTCTTTGATCACCATTCCTTCTTCTCAACCTTCCAAAAGTTCCTCTTCTCCCTCTTTCACTAAAAAAACTACTAAAAACTCATCCTCCTCAACTCCAATCAGGCGTTCCTCCAGAATCATATCTGGAGCCGTTTCATCAAAAAAGGCGATCCCTCAAGACAATACTGTTCATATCATCCACTATGATGATTCAAAGACAACTCTCTCTGTTGAACCTCCACAACAGCCTCCTCCTAAGAAATCCACATCCAAAGCCTCAACTCCCAAAAAGGTTAAACCATTTTCTCCAAAACCCCCATCATCGTCGCTCAAAATTTCTGATATTACCTCATTGTTTGATTCGGCTGATATAGAAACAAATTATGTTTCGAAGTGGCAAAACAAATTCGTTGTAAATGGTAAAATCATTGATCTTACTGACATCAAACAAGGTGGATTTAATGTGGAAGAAATGATTGACCAACTCGAATGGACTTCGTTCTTCAAAATTAATGAGCCCCAATATCCTCGCCTAGTACGGGCGTTCTATGCTGCTGCAAATGGCTCAAAGTACTCCATTAGTTTTAGTATGGTATTGAAAAGAGTTCATATGGAAATAAATCCCACCATACTATGTCAAATTCTTGACATACGTGATGAAGGAGCCGACCACTTAACGGAAAGGTGGCATTCTCGAGCTTTAATCACCAGGACCTCTGTTCTTGAAGAATTACTCATCAAACCACCAAAACCATTAGTGGCCTCAAATCTTCGTCCAGTATGTCGTATACTCCACAACATCTGTGTTCACTCCATTGCACCCCGAGCTGTCAGCTTTGAGAAAGTCACAGAACTTGATATTATGATCATCCATCATTTAATGACTGCCTCCCCTCTTCACTTAGGTAATGTGATTTTTTGGTTTATGCTGAATGCTGTTTTGATGGGAAGATCTGCTCCCTATGGAGAATGCTACTCACTAAGGTTTTCAAATTCTTCAAAATCCCACTCGAAGATGAACCTTCCATC
>NC_021163.2:26473060-26480671 GCF_000331145.2 Cicer arietinum | reverse complement strand
AACTTGATATCATGATCATCCATCATTTAATGACTGCCTCCCCTCTTCACTTAGGTAATGTGATTTTTTGGTTTATGCTGAATGCTGTTTTGATGGGAAGATCTGCTCCCTATGGAATGCTACTCACTAAGGTTTTCAAATTCTTCAAAATCCCACTCGAAGATGAACCTTCCATCCAATTCAATAACACCTTTTAACTCAAGAATATTAAACAAATGAAGTTTGACCATGAAAACCTCCCTGCCTCCAAGAAAAGAAAAGCACGAGAGTCCTCTACTCCCTCTCAGAAATCTGAAAAAGACACCATTCAACCACCACCTAAGGATACACCATCACCACTCATTCAAGAACCTACCTCTCCACTGCGTCACTCTACTGATCATACTCCATCTTGAGTAAATGACTCTCCTACTCCGAACTCACTTGTCCAACCATCTCCTCAAGCTTCACCAATCCACAATCCAACTCCTCCTCATGAAGCCGATCCACTCCCTAAGGATACCTTTACACCAACTCCTCTTCAAAATATGGAAGAAGTCGAGGAGTTATATTTTGATCTTAACCTGTCCTATCCTCCCTCTCATACGAATTTTCCTATGGCCTTTTCTGCTACTGTGCCAATGGAAGAAGATGTGCTCCCACAACCAGATCTTTCGCAACAACTTCGTATTCCTACTGCTACTGCTCATGAAGAACCTACCCAACCTCTCCCTGAGGTCGCATGTCGGTTCAGTTCTATTGACTCCTTTTTTACTGCCACGACTCATAACCTTTCAAAGGACAAGGCTGGGAGCTCTCAGAATAAGAGTTCCAGTGTAAATGATCAGCCTAAGGACTCAGTTCATAGCACAAGGACTGAGGACAACAAGGAACAAAATCAAATGAAACTGCTCAAATTAATTAGAAAGGATCAAAAGAAAATCCTTCACAGCTTCACTCATTTTCAGAACTCCTTGGTTCAGTTTGGTCTCATTCTTGAATGGGTTACCAAACACTTGACTCCCACTATTGCTCTTGAAGATCATCCTCCTGAGCTACCAGCACAACCATCCTCTGTTGTTCCATCTCCTTCATCCTCATCAGATGAACCAGCCTCATCAGACTAAATTTGTTGTTATTTCTTTTTGCTGCTGCCAAATTCAGGGGGAGAATGATTATGCTTTTTGATTATCCAGTTGTTTTGTGTTAATGCTGTTAAACTGTTTGTTAAGTTGAATTATTGTGTTGCCTATGAACCCATGTTTATGCTGTGTTGAACAAATCTTTAAAATATTATCTTATTATCATGATGTTTTATGTATGGTTAAAATCATGTTATCTCAACACTTTGGCATACATTAAGGGAGAGTAATGATTTTTAGTTTTAAAAATTATTACACATATGATTGAGGGGGAGCATAAACATTTTATCTTTGTCTTATTTAAAATCATAATCTAAAGAATTTTGTCATCATCAAAAAGGGGGAGATTGTTGAGACAAAATCTCTCAAATGATTTTAATGATAACAAAATCACTTAAGAGATTATGATTGTGGTTAATGACTAACATGTGCTCTTGAGTGTATTCATATAAGATAATAGGTTATTAATCATTAAGGCAAAAAGAAGGAAAATATGATTCATGCCTGAGGATGGAAAACCACGTGAGGATGGCAAATGATAAAGATGAACCACGTGAGGATGGCCTGCAAAGTGGAAAATCTCCAGATCTGGTCAAGTTTGTGACCTCACCAGAACAAATGCTTTTATTCATTAAAGAAATGTACAACAAAGTCAAAGAATGAATAAGTAAAAGTATTTGAAATAAAGAAGTTAGAAGGCCAAAAGGAAAATGACAAGAACAACTAGATCTAAGTCTAAGAGGATGACATAATAGGTTGAGGATGGCAGACTAGGCTATAAATGATTCAACCAAGTTGAAAGCAACCCATCAAGCATGTGCAAAGGCTAAAATCAGATTATTTATTGGGCTTGCATGAATTAATACATGAAGAAGTCAAGTTAAAGAAAGGCAACAAGAAACAAGCCAAAAATAAACAATCATATGTTGTTGCCAGATCTGATCCTCGAACTGAGTGTGACAGTCCTATGTAATAGGGTGTCTTTCTCTCTCTTGTCAACATCACCTCAAAAGCTGAATTCAACCTAGTCCTTAAAGTTTTCGAAAAGGTTGCAGCTCACATGGTCAAATAAACAGCTTTACACTTCTGATAAAAGAGAATAGACAAGGACTTGTCAAGATCAAGTTACAAGAAAGGTTTGCATGCAGAGGATGGCAGCTGCCTGGTCTAGAAAAGATTCAATGGTAGTTCTGTAATTATGATGAAAAACCTTGGATCTTTAGAAATGAGTTCCAACGGTCATCAAAGAGCTTGGACCTCTATAAAATGCAACAAGCTCTCCATCATACAACACACAACACAATTGCTTAAAAAGATCAAGCATCTTAAAGCTATCAAGAGCAAATCACATCCTCACTTCATACTTTCTTTGATCCTACACTATATCTTTGTATATCCTTTGAGAAAGTATTAAGTATCAATCACTTTGATACTACTTTGTAATTTCCTTGTGAGTGAAGCTTGGAAATATTTGAAAATTGATTGTAAACTTGGTGAAGCTAAAGAATACACAGTTTGTAATCATCCTCGGAGTGAGGTTGATTTGTTTGAAAGTTAGTGAAATCTCACAAGGTGTGAGGACTGGACGTAGCCATCTTTGGGTGAACCAGTATAAAATTGTGTGTGTCTCTCTCATATTCTTCTTTTACTCTTTTGCTTAAGTTAAAACTAAAGGGTTGAAAAAATCCATCCTCAGTGAGAGGATTTTTACAATCTCTTGAAAATTATTTTTAAACAACAAAATCCCTATTCAACCCCCCATTCTAGTGATATTTAGCTACATCAAATGCATGTAATCTCATTGACTTAGGATATGTAGGTGATAAGTTTACTTGAACCAATAGACATAATGTTAGTACTATGATAAAAGCTAGATTAGATAGATTTCTTGTAATTCAACACTAGATTAACTATTTTCCTTGCTATAATAATAATAATCACCTTTTGATCTATGAATCTGATCATTGCCCATTATTGCTAGAGTTTGGCCCTAACCCTTTGTGCAGATATAAGAATTTTAAGCACCAAATGATAGAACAAATTTGGCTAAAGGAAGAATACTACAGTTAGATTGTGGCTGAAGCTTGGGGTAATTCAAATGTTTTAGAATATTATCGAGGTGTTCATAAAATATTTCAAACAACTCTTCATGACTTTTAATATTGAGTATATTGTCAGTGTTGTTCAGAATAGAATCCCTAGTGAAATGGTTGCTAGTCTTTTTGCACTTTTCATAATCCATGAAGTATAGATGGAAATATACCATATGAAAGGCATAGCTTCATTGGGCCCTAATGAGATGTCTGATCTTTTCTATCTATGTGAAAGTTTTCTTAGGGTTTTTTCAGATAGGAAACCCTTTATCAAACATAATTTTTTCTCAGGGCTTTTCAGTTATTAGAGAAACCTCTTATCTCTTTATTATATATGTGGAAGTTTTCTTAGGGCTTTTACTCAAAGCCCAATAGTCTAATATCCTTCACGAAAATAGAGTGGCTAAGGGTACCCCTGAGATAAATCGTTTGTTTTTTTTTGCTTAACGAGGACAAGAAATTAAAGAAAATTTTGGATAACTACCAAATAGCCTCAGGACTATTAATCGATAAAGAATAATCTAAAAAAAATTTCAACAAAAAGGTCACTACTACCAAAAGAGAAGAGTTTGGGAGGCACCTTCAAATGAAAATTGTGAATAAGCACTTAAAGTATCTGGGTTTCCTACGGGAGTGAGTAGATCAAAGAAGCAAATATTTAAATTCATTAATGATTTGGTGTGGAAGAATTTTCCAAAGCTTCCTTACTCACTTTTTAAGGCATTGTGAGAAAGGGGAATGTGAGATTTTTGCAACTATTATCTATGAAATTTGGTTCACTTGTAACAAATGTGTGATTAAAAAGCAAAACATAGTTGTGAATGTCATGATCAACACTTCATTAGTTGTGCTTAGGGAGTAACAAAGTATGAGAATGACTCAAAAAGGTGATTGCTCGAAGTAGAACCCAAGTAATGAGACGATTGCAGAACCAAGTAGAACTTGGACTCCTTCATGTGGTAGGATGCTTAAATGCAATATAGATGCACATATATCTGAAAACGATGAGTGGGGTTTAGGAATGGTAATCCAAAATGCTGCATCCCAAAATGTAGCAGATGTGACTTAGGTTATAGATGGAATATCAGATGCAACGTTCGTAGAGGCTATGAGTCTTTTAATTGCTCTCTGATTTGCTTGAGATTTTGGATTCTTACCTATAAATTTTGAGATAGATGCATCTATGGTGGTAGAAGCTATCAACAAGAAAGAGTTTCGAAACACATACTAGGGGTATCATTGTTGCCCAATGTTGCAGGGAATTGGATAAGTATTATGTTGTTACCTTCATTTTAAGACAATGTAATAAAACGATGTAATAAAACGACCCATTGTTTAGCTAGAGAGGCCACAAATAGGTCCAATTAGTCTTGATTGTATAATAATAACTTTATAAAGGCCTCAACCTTTTTGGAGGGGCAACTGATCAGTAATACTAATGGAAGATGAAGAGTACTCTTTTTCCTCTAAGGAACTTTTTCCTAGGAGGTTTTGATCCTATAAGTTTTAATGAGGTCCCAAGCTTTTGTTTTTTTTAAAAAAAAATTGTTTGAACAGATCGACAAAAGGTCATTACTTGGATCCTTCATGAAAATTGGTTTGACTGAGTTGATGAGCTAATTTGTACGAGACTTTGCACTCTTTTTAATTTCATCATTTTATGAAATTTATTTACAGAATACGTGTTTGTCACAAAAGATCTACTTGTATAAATATCAATGTTCCTTTTATTAGCAAATGATCTAACATTTCCTCAATTTTGAATTTTAGGTTGGTGGGTCATCGGTTCCTTCAACACATAAATTTAGGAGGCAAGTCACTCCTCTTCCCGCTCAAACACCACCAAGGCCACACATTGTTCCATCATCGCCTTCCTAGCAACCTATCATTATTAAGGAATAATTGAATTGGTATTTCATCGAAGAAGATCCCCTTGTGGTGGTCTCCCTATCTATTCAAGAAGATCTAAGATGAGTCTATGTTGCACTACAAGGGGAAATCCCTAAAGACACCGACCAAGTAACATTCTTGAGAACATCATTGTTTCAATTAAGGAAAGCTGAAAAGGTGCCTTCTTTCCAACAAAAACTCTTCAACCAAATTGATGTACAATTGAATTATCTAAGTTGTAGCTATTTAGACTTCGAGGATCAACATAACCATGCCTTTCGTGACCTTAAACAAATGTAAGAACTTTAGGCCAACAAAAGATTGCTCTCAAAGAAGACTATGCAACTCTTAAAGTAGAAAAACAAGAAACTCTTCAAAGGAAGAAGGCTGTCGAGGATCAGAGGATTCTCCTCAAAGAAGAACAATAGATGATTAGAAAGAAGATAAAGTAACTTAAACCGTAATCCTCCTAGCTAGACAAGAAGTTGAAGACGGCCAATACTCAAAGGATTGATTTATAGACACATTTTACTCATGTGACAATGAGCTGAAGCCACTTCTTAAATAAAAGCTAGCATGGAGATGGACTTCCATAAAAGCCAAATAGGTTTAGCCTCCATGCAACAAGAATTGGTTTTGAACTTTCAATTTTGTTCTAGGCCATGAGTTGATCGTCATCCAAAGAAATCAATTTTTCGTTAACATGGCTTGTTGATACTCTTCAAGTTTGAGTTGGTTTTGATTTACAACTTTCAAGGAGGCTATATTAATTCCAATGAAAGTACTGCATCTTGGCCATATGTGAGCCGTTGTGGAGTAAATTTTGTGGCAAGAGACTTGGAATTGCTTATAGTCCAAAAAGCCTTTTGTAAGGTTTCATGCTATTTCCTACACATAATAGGGATATAAATGTATTATCTTTATTCCAAAGTTTACAGAAAATGCCACTACTTTTTCACCCTTGAAAATATTTTCTTGATTAATTGTAATGGTATCAGAAATTCCAAACCTATAAATGATATCATGCGTGATGAAATAGAAATTATTGTTGGTGTAAGCCCTACTGCCAATCTATTGTACATAAATAAATATTCATATCATGAATTTAAATCATGTATCTAATTTTGAATATATTTACAAGACATCACTTATTATTTTATTGCTTACAAGACCCTATTTAATATTAAAAACACAATTATTAAAGTATCCATAGTCAAAGTAATATTGTTAATTAGGAAGACAATACTACATCTACACTATTATGTGAGCTGACTAACGACCACATCTCACGGATCATGGATATGAGATATTAAGTCATCACATAAGTATGAATATTAGGAGTAATATTGATACTAGATTGATTGACCATGAGAATGCTACATAATTGTTGTGTATGTGTTATTAACAATTCTCATGTGACTATATTGAGTAGTCATTCGACTTGAAGTCACTGCGAAACAAGATGTTTATTGTAAATAATCAAAGACAAAAAAAAAATGAATATCCTTTATATGAGAAATACTTGGATTGATTTTAGGGATATACTTGTAGATCATCTTTTAGAGAATTTCCCCCCTTTAAGCTATGTCTTAGACAGAACACTTGTATTTTTCATATTACTGGCCTTGAAAGGCTTATAGTAGGTAAGTCATTTTCAAGATTTTGGGTTAGATCCTGGAAAGGCCAGTAAATAATACTTAGAGCATGACGAGGCTAGTAAAAAGTATTTGGAGTTTGGAGAGGTTAGTATGTTGGTTGTTATGACCTCGAAATAATCGGAATGTATCAGTTCTTTAAGAAATTAAATCAGTTTCTTATACACAGCGGAATTAAATTGCGGCATACAAGATTAGCAATTACAAGTAGATGGATAAGAGATTAACCAAGATGCATGCGAGTCAAATTACCAGTTTAAACAATATTACCTAACACAGAATATGTTTAACATGCATCTAATATTAATCACACATACAAATATTGCAAGATAGAAAATTAAAGGAGTTAAGGGTTAGAGAAGATTGCACCAAGAATTTATCCTGGTTCAGTTGTCAACGAGACAACCTACATCCAGTCCTGACAATCCAATCGGATTTTAGATTTTCTTCTCCAATAGAAAGAATCAATTACAGATTGTCCAGTTTCATCCCCGAAACCTATCTATCTTAATGATTTCTTTCCTATTGATCACCCTCTGATCCTTGTAGACACTCAGCAGTCTAACACAGAATCAAAGTACGACTCTTTCTTGTTGAGTTCTCTCACCCAAGAAAGTAGCCACCAGTTTCAAGCTGGCTTTCTCGCTTTCGTTTCTTTTCAAAGTATTATTACAAACTGAATAAAGGAAGAACAAAAAGAAGTCTTCAATCTTGATCAATGTGACTTCTCACGAATCTGGATTTTCAAGGATTGTTCATGAGAACATTGTCTTTTCTCTCAAGATTACTTTTCCAGCTCTCTCATTGATTGTTGATAATCTTTTTAGCTGTGATCTGAAAAAGCAATCTCAG
>NC_021163.2:26470971-26472588 GCF_000331145.2 Cicer arietinum | reverse complement strand
TCGATGTGCCAATCGATTTGTGTGTATTTGTCTGAAAAGTTCTTACCAGATGTTTAGTTCAATCGATTTCCCAATCGATTGTAACCAAACTTAACTTGATTGAAATTTCACACAATAGATTGTCCAATCGATTGTGTTTGTCACAGGGAATGTTATTTTGCAAATAGTATTTAAGCAATCGATTTGCCAATCGATTACCCTCAAAACTGGAGTGTCACTGTGACTTGTACAATCGATTTCTCAATCGATTTATTTCAATCAGGTTTACTTTGTGAAATGTATAATCGATTTGTCAATCGATTAGCCTGTAAAACAGGGTGCCACTGATTTGTGCAGTTTCCGTTTCTAATTTAGTCAGTCGATTGCCCAATCGATTATACCATCACAAACAGTTGTGTTTCCTTACACCCTTGTTATGAAATCGATTTCCCAATCGATTTACTCAGTCAAAATTCAACTTTTGTTGATTTCTTGTGTTCCAAGCAATATGTTCCAAGTGTGTAGGATTGGATTGTTGTTCCTGAAATCTTGCTCAATTCAAATATTAGATTTATCATATGATGTATGAACATTGTATGTTTGTTAATTATGTCAAAACTAGGATTAAGAGGACTAAAGTCCAACAATCTCCCCCTTTTTGGCATAAATGACAATCATACAATTTTAACTTGAGCATTTCAAGACATAACATAAACAACATTTCATAGCATCATAAAAACAGTGTATCAGATCAGATCATAACAGTACAAGTGCTATTTATTAAAATCAGAGTATTATAAGTATTATTATATTATTAAGTATCAGAGCAAGATCATCAGTGTAAAAAAATATAACAACAAGTATTATCAAGTTATAATTTTTCTCCCCCTTTGTCAGTTAAGGCAAAAAGGCATAAAACAATTCCTCCCCCTATGTTAAAGAACATAAGCATTGGGGTTGAAATCATATAACATTGTATATTAGAGCAATGAAATTCATGTGCATCAAGTCAAAGACAATCATAGCAGTTAATGAGCATATCAAATGATTAAGCTAAATGAAATAAAAGTTTTAAAATTAGTATAGATCAAATGATTACAACAAGTCATAGCAAAACAGCACAGATCCTAAGGCTCCTAATCTCCTAGTCTAGGCTGGTCCTCACTATTATCTATGGGAGAGGTTGAGACCGCTGTATTACCCTCAACAGGTGTCTCCTCAACGTGAGTCTCAGGGTTATCTAGGGGATCCGGGTTAGGTTCTTCTGCTGCTTGACGACCAATATCTGCGATGTCTTCAAACGACAGCTTGATGCCTAAGTGTGCTTGAATCGCATCCGCATCCTGAACAACCGAGTTCAAGGATGCTTGCAGAGTCCTTAAGTTAGCTTCCAATCTGGACTGTGATGCTAGCACTTTGGCATTGTGTGCCATTTGAGCTTCAATGAATTCCATTATTTTGGCAACAAAATCAGGAGTGGCTGGTGCAGTGACTGGTTGAGGCTGAGGTTGTGGTTGAGGCTGTGCTGGTTCAACAGCAGCTTGAGGTCTTATCCATATTCCGTGTAACCTTTTCAATTGCATTTGATTCACAATTGATTCTCCAAAGACCAGAGTGGTTTTTGCAGATTCTTCATTA
>NC_021163.2:26463559-26470358 GCF_000331145.2 Cicer arietinum | reverse complement strand
GGAGGAGTGTAGAATGCAGATTCAAACAAATGCAGAGACAGAAGAATGAAGAACACAAGAGAAAAGCAGAGAAAATCTGGAAAACAAAGTGCAGAAATCGATTTAGAACTGTTCCTTTTATACTCTTGACCTAGTAAATCGATTTCCCAATCGATTAGGTTACCGTTGCTGGGAATCCTCAATCGATTCAGTAATGATGAAGTGCCAACGGCTAGTAACTTTGAGTAACGGTCATATTTCAAATCGATGTTCAAATCGAATTCCTGTTTTACTTAATCGATTCCCAAATCGATTGTCTTAAGGTTGAACACTTAGCTAATCGATTTCCAAATCGATGCTCGTGAAGGTTAAAAAAAATTTTCTGAAATTTTGAATCCTGGGCTAACGTAATCGATTCCCAAATCGATTTTATAAACCTTTTACCATGCTGGTAATCGATTTCCAAATCGATTTAACTGGAAAACATTACTGAAACATACTAGAATCAACAAAACTCATACTTCACTAGGATCAATGATCCCTAGTTTCATCCTTATGTTCAAAAAACTTTCTTTTGGCAATGCTTTTGTGAAGATATCAGCTAATTGTTCTGTAGTGTTCACATACTCAAGTTTGATAACTCCATTCTGAAAGTGGTCTCTTATGAAGTGATGCCTTACCTCAATGTGTTTTGTCCTTGAATGCATTACTGGGTTCTTGGTTATGCTGATAGCACTTGTGTTATCACACATTATCGGCACTGTTCCCAAATCGACACCGAAGTCCATTAAATGCTGTTTCATCCACAAGATTTGAGCACAACAGCTCCCAGCTGCTATGTATTCAGCTTCTGCAGTAGACAATGCAATACTTGTTTGCTTCTTACTGAACCAAGACACTAGAGAATTACCAAGCAAATGACATGTTCCTGAAGTACTCTTTCTGTCAAGTTTACAACCAGCAAAGTCTGAGTCTGAATAACCAACCAAAGTACATGTTGAACCTTTTGGATACCACAAACCAAGACTTTTAGTACCTACCAAGTATCTGAAAATTCTCTTTACTGCACTGAGGTGAGATTCCTTCGGATTCGATTGATACCTTGCACACATACAAACACTGAACATAATATCTGGTCGGCTTGCTGTAAGGTAGAGCAGAGATCCAATCATACCACGAAATCTAGTGACATCTACAGGCTTACCCTTCTCATCTCGGTCTAAGAAATTTCCTTGACTCATGGGTGTATCAATGGACTTAAGTTTATCAAAGTTAAATTTCTTTATCAAATCAGAACAATATTTGGATTGACTAATGAAAATGCCTTGCTTGCTTTGGTTAATTTGAAATCCCAAGAAATATGACAGTTCACCCATCATTGACATTTCAAATTTACCTTTCATTAAATTTTCAAATTCTTTGCAAAGTTTATCATTTGTTGATCCAAATATTATGTCATCAACATAAATTTGGACCAGCAAGATGTCATTTTCAGTAGTTTTTGTAAAGAGTGTCTTATCAACATTTCCTCTTGAAAAATTTTGTTGAATGAGGAAAGTGCTGAGTTTCTCATACCAAGCTCTTGGAGCTTGTTTCAACCCATAGAGGGCCTTTGAGAGTTTATACACATGGTTAGGAAAATCTGGATTTTCAAAACCTGGTGTTTGACTCACAAAAACTTCCTCTTGGAGGTCTCCATTGAGAAAGGCACTCTTCACATCCATTTGATATAGATTGAAGTCCATGATACATGCATAAGCCAATAAAATTCTTATGGCTTCTAGTCTAGCTACTGGGGCATAGGTCTCATCAAAGTCTATTCCCTCCTCTTGACTATAACCCTTTGCAACTAATCTGGCTTTATTCCTAGTTATCACACCATTCTCATCTAACTTATTTCTGAACACCCACCTAGTTCCTATAACATGCTTACCCTCTGGCCTAGGTACCAAGTTCCACACCTTGTTTCTCTCAAACTGGTTTAACTCCTCTTGCATAGCAAGTATCCACTCACTATCTAGTAGGGGCTTCCTTAATGTTTTTAGGTTCAATCTGAGATACAAAGGCTGTAAAGTTACAAAACTGACTAAGGCTTCTCCTAGTTGCAACACCTTTAGAGATATCGCCTATAATGTTGTCTAAAGGGTGGTTTCGGTTGAACTTCCATTCCTTAGGCAACTCACAGGTTTCTATAGGTTCTACAGGGTCTGCACTAGTTGGAGGGTCAGCTATAGGTTGTTCTAGTGGTTCAGATTCTACAACATCATCCAAAATGTCAATAACCTTAGAAGGAGTTTTGTTCAAGTTTTCTGTAAAAGATTCATCAAACTTTACATGAACTGACTCTTCTATGGTTTTTGTTCTTTTGTTGTAGATTCTATAGGCCTTACTAGTTTGGGAATATCCTAAAAAGATACCTTCATCTGCCTTAGGGTCAAACTTTCCTAGGTGTTCTTTGCCATTGTTCAAAACAAAGCACTTACAACCAAAGATTCTAAAGTAGGACAGGTTTGGTTTTCTACCCTTGTAAAGCTCATAGGGTGTTTTCCTAAGCAGGGGCCTAATGAGAACTCTATTCACAACATGGGTGGCTGTACTAATTGCATCTGCCCAAAAGTACTTAGGTAGGTTGGAGTCCTTAAGCATGGTCCTAGCTAACTCTTCTAGGGATCTATTTTTCCTCTCCACTACCCCATTCTGCTGTGGTGTCCTAGGGGCAGAATATATGTGGTTGATTCCATTTGATTCACAATAATTTTGAAAAAGATCATTTTGGAATTCACCTCCATGATCACTTTTTATTGAAACAATTTTCAGATCATTCTCATTTTGTACTAAAGCAGCAAACTTTTTGAAAACAGAGAATGTATCACTTTTATGAGCTAAAAAGTAAGTCCATGTGAATCTAGAATAATCGTCAACCAGCACATATCCATACAGGTTTCCACCTAAACTCTTAACTTGGGCAGGTCCAAAAAGGTCCATGTGAACTAGTTGTAAAACTCTATTTGTTCTAACCAAGTCTATAGAGGGAAATGGAGTCTTAACCAGTTTACTTTTCTCACATGCATCACACAGTCTATCTTTAGAGAACTTCCTATTTGGTAGACCTAAGACTAACTGTTTGCTGACAAGTTTATTCAAATGATTTATGTGTATGTGAGCAATTCTTTTATGCCAAAGCCATGTTTCATCTGAATTGGATAACAAGCAGCATATAGCACTTGGTACAGAATTGAAATCCAACATGTAAATGTTGTTAATTCTGTCCCCAATTAGCTTTATGTGTTTGTCATCTTTATGCTCAATAATGCAAGATTGTGATGAAAAACTTACTTGAAAACCTTTGTCACATAGCTGGCTTATACTCAGTAAGTTGTGCTTTAATCCTTCAACATATAGCACATTTTTGATTACTGCAGTTGATTCATTGCCTATGTCACCAATTCCAATGATCTTTCCTCTGTTGTTGTCACCATATTTGACAAAGCCTCCTTCCTTTAATGTCAGGGACAGGAATTTGGATTTGTCACCAGTCATGTGCTTTGAGCATCCGCTATCTAGATACCATGAATGCTTTGTGGATGTCAAGCACACCTGCAACACAAAATCAGAATTTAAATTGGGTCCTGGATGGTTAGTGTCAAACACAGATTTCTTTGCTATCCAAACTTGCTTCCATCCTTTATTGGCTAATTTTTTAAATTTGCAATTTGACACAAAATGTCCCTTTCTGCAACAGAAATGACATTTGCCATCAAAGGATGAATGTTTGTTTGGTTTAGTAAAGATGTCATACATACTCTTAGCAATAGCAGATTTTTGACCATGTTTGACATTTCTGGTTTGCATATAACCAATACCATATCTGTTTTTATTTCTTTTAACATGCATATTTGGTGTATATCCTAAACCAGATTTTTCATGAACATGTCTTTGATTGCTAAGTATGACATTCAGTTTATCTTTACTATTAGCAAATTTCAATAAATCAGATTTTAATGATGCAACAGTATTCTCAAGTTCAATGCATCTTGCAGATTTTTCATGTGAATCCTTTTTCAGTTGTTCACATAAATTTTCAATTTCTTTATGTTCAATATTCATTTGTTCAAGCATTTTCTTTGTGCTCAACAACTGTTTTATGGAATTCACATAATCATCATGCAGTTCATTGAAAGCTTCTTGTAGCTCATCATATGTTGGATTAGATTGTGAACTAACCTCATTTTCTGATTCTGAATCTGTATTTGCCATAAGACACAAATTGACTTCTTCTTCATCCGAAGAGGCAGAGGATTCATCGTTATCATTCCATGCAATATAAGCTTTTCTGGTTTTGGTGACTGGTTCCTTGCCTTTTGGTTTTGTAGCTCTATTCTTGTTCTGCAATTTGTAGCATTCTGACTTTATGTGACCAGTCTTACCACATTCATAACATGTGATTGTCTTGTTGTCACTAGTCTTGGAGCTAGATGGCTTTCTGAATTTGTTGTCTTTTTTCTTCAGAAATTTCTTAAATTTCTTGACAAGCAACCCGATTTCAGGCTCTTCAGATTCACTACTGGATTCATCTGAGCAGCTATCTGATTCAGTTTTCGATTGATGGGCTTGAACCTTCAGGGATAATCCTTTCTTTTTCTGGCTTTCCATTTCTGATTCGTCCAGCCGATGCAGTTTCATTTCATGTTCCCTTAGTTTTCCAAACAATGTTGCAGTTGTCATCTTTGCTAGATCTTTAGATTCAGCTATGACTGTTATTTTGGGCTGCCATTCTCTGGTTAGACACCTCATAATTTTTCCAATCTGCTGTTCGTTGTCCACTTGCTTTCCCAATGCGTGAAGATTGTTCACAATGTGTGTGAATCTGGTCTGCAGATCGCTGATGGATTCGTCCTTTTTCATGCTGAATAATTCGTATTCGTGCATAAGTGTATTTACGCGAGCTCTTTTCACATCTGTGGTTCCTTCATGTGTTTCTTGAAGAATGTCCCACATTTCTTTTGCTGACTTGCAGTTTGATACCCTAAAGAATTCTTCTGCACATAGAGCAGATGTTATAATGTTCTTAGCCTTAGCATTATAACCTACCTTCTTTTTGTCGTCGTCGGACCAGTCGGCTCTAGGCTTGGGAATCATTGAGTCATTTGTTCCTGCAATCTTGGCAATGAATGGACCATTTTCAACAGCGTCAAGGATGTCTATGCCACTGGCTTCCAGGAATATCAGCATCCTGTGCTTCCAGTACATATAAGCTGTTCCGTTGAATGCTGGAGGTCTTGCTAACGATGCGCCTTCTCTAGAAAATCGCTAATGATGCGCTTTCTCCCAGAAAATCGTTTGAGGCCATATTCCTTTTATGAGTTTTACCTCTCGAAAAGTCAAGCTCTGAGGCCAATTGTTGATTATTATGACCTCGAAATAATCGGAATGTATCAGTTCTTTAAGAAATTAAATCAATTTCATACACACAGCGGAATTAAATTGCGGCATACAAGATTAGCAATTACAAGTAGATGGATAAGAGATTAACCAAGATGCATGCGAGTCAAATTACCAGTTTAAACAATATTACCTAACACAGAATATGTTTAACATGCATCTAATATTAATCACACATACAAATATTGCAAGATAGAAAATTAAAGGAGTTAAGGGTTAGAGAAGATTGCACCAAGAATTTATCCTGGTTCAGTTGTCAACGAGACAACCTACATCCAGTCCTGACAATCCAATCGGATTTCAGATTTTCTTCTCCAATAGAAAGAATCAATTACAGATTGTCCAGTTTCATCCCCGAAACCTATCTATCTCTAATGATCTCTTTCCTATTGATCACCCTCTGATCCTTGTAGACATGCCACTGGCTTCTAGGAATATCAGCATCCTGTGCTTCCAGTACATATAAGTTGTTCCGTTGAATGCTGGAGGTCTTGCTAATGATGCGCCTTTTCCCAGAAAATCGTTTGAGGCCATATTCCTTTTATGAGTTTTACCTCTCGAAAAGTCAAGCTCTGAGGCCAATTGTTGATTATTATGACCTCGAAATAATCGGAATGTATCAGTTCTTTAAGAAATTAAATCAATTTCATACACACAGCGGAATTAAATTGCGGCATACAAGATTAGCAATTACAAGTAGATGGATAAGAGATTAACCAAGATGCATGCAAGTCAAATTATCAGTTTAAACAATATTACCTAACACAGAATATGTTTAACATGCATCTAATATTAATCACACATACAAATATTGCAAGATAGAAAATTAAAGGAGTTAAGGGTTAGAGAAGATTGCACCAAGAATTTATCCTGGTTCAGTTGTCAACGAGACAACCTACATCCAGTCCTGACAATCCAATCGGATTTCAGATTTTCTTCTCCAATAGAAAGAATCAATTACAGATTGTCCAGTTTCATCCCCGAAACCTATCTATCTCTAATGATCTCTTTCCTATTGATCACCCTCTGATCCTTGTAGACACTCAGCAATCTAACACAGAATCAAAGTACGACTCCTTCTTGTTGAGCTCTCTCACCCAAGAAAGTATTATTACAAACTGAATAAAGGAAGAACAAAAAGAAGTCTTCAATCTTGATCAATGTGACTTCTCACGAATCTGGATATTCAAGGATTGTTCATGAGAACATTGTCTTTTCTCTCAAGATTACTTTTCCAGCTCTCTCATTGATTGTTGATAATCTTTTTAGCTGTGATCTGAAAAAGCAATTTCAGTGTGTTAACAATGTGTTGTTGAGAGTTCTTTTGTATATCAAGAATATTCAAAGTGTTTATCATATTGTTATTGAGAGAATGATT
>NC_021163.2:26461064-26463475 GCF_000331145.2 Cicer arietinum | reverse complement strand
AAGTAATAAAACCGGTCTAATCGATTTGCCAATCAATTATCGCGTGTCTTGTTTTTCTTGAATCTTGAAACTACATAAGCCAATCGATTTACCAATCGATTCTTTAAATAACATTTTTCAGTGATTATCTTAAGACTTATATGCATCGATTTCGTAATCAATTGCAGATGTTATGTTCAAATTAAAACACATACCAATCGATTTCGTAATCGATTTATTAAGTCTCATAATCGATTAACAAATACTCAGAATCGATTTGGCCACAAGCTCAGAGTTCACTGTGATTTCAAAAAGTTCTTTCAATCGATTTACCAATCGATTGTGTTTAAGTCAGTGACTCAGCTATTTTGATGTTAGTCGATGTGCCAATCGATTTGTGTGCATTTGCCTGAAAAGTTCTTACCTGGCGTTTAGTTCAATCGATTTCCCAATCGATTGCAACCAAACTTAACTTGATTGAAATTTCACACAATAGATTGTCCAATCGATTTGTTTGTCACATGGAAAGTTATTTTGCAAATAGTACTTAAGCGATCGATTTGCCAATCGATTACCCTCAAAACAGGAGTGTCACTGTGACTTGTACAATCGATTTCTCAATCGATTTATTTCAATCAGATTTACTTTGTGAAATGTATAATCGATTTGTCAATCGATTAGCCTGTAAAACAGGGTGCCACTGACTTGTGCAGTTTCCATTTCTAATTTAGTCAGTCGATTGCCCAATCGATTATACCATCACAAACAGTTGTGTTTCCTTACACCCTTGTTATGAAATCGATTTCCCAATCGATTTACTCAGTCAAAATTCAACTTTTGTTGATTTCTTGTGTTCCAAGCAATATGTTCCAAGTGTGTAGGATTGGATTGTTGTTCCTGAAATCTTGCTCAATTCAAATATTAGATTTATCATATAATGTATGAACATTGTATGTTTGTTAATTATGTCAAAACTAGGATTAAGAGGACTAAAGTCCAACATAGTAAAAAACACTTAGAGCTTGAAGAGGATATTAAGGAATATTTGGAGCCTAGATAGACTAGTAATGAATAGCCTGAGCCAAAAGAGACTAGTTAAAAATAAGAAGACTACTCAAAACTTGGAGAGACTAAGTGAACAATACTCAAAGCATGAAGAAATTGAATCGACATGCTATTAGTTAATACTGCATGAAGTTCTTCTAGTGAAGATGACAAAATTTCTTTGTAACAAGTGAACTAGATATAACAACAATTAGTCTTAAAAATACATTTGTATTATCCATTTCCTTATATCATTTATATATTCACATTAAAGCTTTTATTAAATCAATTTTACAAATATTTTTGATCTAACTCAAATCAATTGATTGGAGTTATTAACAATTAAAAAAAAATTTAAAAATAAAAAATATACAATTTAAATTCTCAATCTCTTGTGTTTTGTAGACACCTTCAAAATACTATACCTTAAGGTTAAACTTGCTAATTTATACCGATTAAAAAAGTTAATGGATGTAAATTAGAAAATCCAATATAATATATATATATATATATATATATATATATATATATATAGATATTAAATATTCTATAAAAAAAACTAGACATTTCTTCTAATGGAACTATTATCATATTTTAAATTTTAGAACGAGGAATTTATTAATTTACTTTTTTGACTTTCATTGTTTCTTTGTTTTATTAATTAATATTTTGATTTATAATTTATTAACTATTATTTATGAATGAATAAAATTTAATTGATACAGCTTTAAAAAAATAAAAATAACTGAAACATTAGTTACTAAATAATTGAGGGATAGCCATATAGGATGTAATTAGTTGCTTAAATAATCTTTAATATAATATAATTAATAATAGATAATAAATATAATATAATTTATAGGAAAATCCTAAATAATTATTTTAAAGGTAGGTCATATTTATCATAAAAAGAGAAAGATATAGTGAGAAGACATATATAATATCTTAGATTTGAACTAATTTTATGGTGTGTTTACTTTCCTGAAAAATAATGTACTAGACAACACAACTTCAATTGTATTACTTTTGATTTTAGAACATGTTAGAGGATTCAACAAAACGAGAGGTGAGGGATCAGACCACGAGACAATTTTATTGCTCACTAAACCACAAGACAATTTTTTATCTCAAGTACAAGCTATCTAAGATACCAAAATAATCTTTTATATTCAACTCAAAAAAATATTCTCTCTCAACTCTGATCTCTCCCCTCTCCCATATCTCTCTCTATCGATCTTTCTCCTAACTATCTCAATATCTATTCCTCTCTCTTTTTCTCTCTCCCACTCTCAGTATCTCCTCTTTTTATCTCCCTTATCTCTCTATCCTCCCCCTCTCCCTCTTTCAATATCTCCTCTTTTTATCTCCCTTATCTCTTTATCCACCCC
>NC_021163.2:26452299-26460946 GCF_000331145.2 Cicer arietinum | reverse complement strand
CGTAAGCAACATGTAACACCCTAATTTTTAACAATGAGAGTGTAATTTAAAAAAAAACTAAACACTTCAGACTAAAATATTCATAATCGTATTTAATTTAAACCAGAATAAAATATTTATTTGTAAAATTATTTTCCAAAAATGACGATTAAAATTTCTGTTGCATTATATAAAATAGCTTCGACACAAATAACTTACTTACAACCGAATAATTCACATTGACCCAAAAAAATCACAATTATTTTAGATACATAAGTTTTATTGCAACCACAACATTGCAATAAGGAAAGGAGAATAAATAAAACCCTAAGATGATCTTGAACTCTAACCGAGGATGATTGGATATTGAGGGTCCACGGGGCATCAAGCCTCATTGCTTCCGATTCTCAATCCAAAATCATCGCTCTGCCACGTCTTCGACGTTGTTGCAATTCTAGCATGATTCAAAATAATAGTAGAGAATCACGATCTAAAAACAACATACATACAAAAATACAAAGTACAAAAGCATAACATGACATGACATCAATTGATAAACAAACATGTATATAAATATTATCATATAACAAACATGACTCGTGTGACAAAGCACCATAATGCAATGCTTATATGCTAATGCACATGATTCTGGAATTTCCTCACCCTCCTCAAGGGGCGTAAATCATAAATGTATCGCCTCTCACAAACCAATACTAATTACCGATGTGTCACCTATCAGAAATCAACACGATTTACTAGAGTGCAGTCTATTACAGACCTACACAACTCCAAAATCCTTGTAAGGACAAGGTGGACCAATCAACTCAAGGAACCACCCCACGACCCATCACGGTCACCACTAATACTATTGTCATCACATTCACCACTAACACTATGGTCCATCACAGTCACCACTAACATTGTGGCCCATCACGGTCACCACTAACACTGTGACCCCTCACGGTCACCACTAACTATGAAATGTATGAGCATGCTTTGACTCTTCAGAATCAATCATTATGTAAACACAGTTATTAAAAGATTCCTCTTTTAATACTCATTAAACACTAATTTTTTTTAATACATTTTCACAAAGCATACTCAAGACATATTCTCGTCAATAAAATTCATAACACATATGTTATCAGTTAAGAATACATAATCACATCAAATACATAAACAATTGTGTGTACCTTTATTCACCACAAGTATAAAGAACATGTATACATACACACTCTGCATTCAAGCATATGTAATATCGTTAGAAAGTGCCCTTACCTCGACAATGTTTTATTACACAAGCAACTTATGCTATGCCAACATAATCTATCGGACGATTCCAACAACACCACTCAATTTCCTTGTACCTCAACTATTGATCCTTAGCTTTTTGCATTCCTTTCAAGTAGTAAAACAACTTTGTAGTTGAAGGTTTTGTGATTGGAAGCTTTCATGAAGCTCAAAAATGGAAGAAAAGAGAAGAAGAAATTTTTGAAATAAAAATGAAGAAGTATATTGGTGGCTGTAACATGAAGTGGGGATTGAAGTGAAATTTGTGACTTTATGCTCTATTTATTGGGAACAAAATATGATGTGAGCCACACATTAAATTTTAGAGAGATCTGACAAGTTTGTGCGCACATTTCTTACTACTTCTCCTTTTAAAATATCTATCTCTAGTAAAAGTTAAAATTTATTTTATGTAAAATTACTAACTTTCTCTACAAAATGTCTATCCAACACAATTCAACTCGCAGATAAATTTAATCGTAAGTTAAAACTCATAAAATATTTATCAATAGTTATTATTACGATAAAAATAATTTGATTATTAAAATTATTAAATTTAATATTATTCGCTTAAAAAATATTATTCAGATATAAATCAAGTCTCAAATCACCCAAAAACTTGAATAAAAAAATACATCAAAACCAAAAATATTTTAAAATTTGAAAGCGGCAACACTCTCTGTCGATTTCAAACATTGAGAAATTTTAGTCTCGAATTTTGACTATTTTTACACGTGGACTAAATAAAAATATTTCAGCCGTGAAAAATATTTTTTGTACTTTTATTCGTAAATTAAAGGAACTGCTATAATCAACAACATATTTTAATTACAAAACATAACTAAATATACTTAATTAATAATTC
Source organism: Cicer arietinum (assembly GCF_000331145.2). Lineage (NCBI taxonomy): Eukaryota > Viridiplantae > Streptophyta > Magnoliopsida > Fabales > Fabaceae > Cicer > Cicer arietinum. The sequence goes on along the minus strand of NC_021163.2, from coordinate 26,458,812 downwards.
ATTTTCTACGGGTCTTACACGACAAACCTTTTAGATTTGATAAATTGTTGAACAAGGATGAGCGATTAACTACCTCCCTATTTCGTCTAAAGTTTTAGACTTAGGCTAACTTTCTAATGAAATAACGATTAAATAGCTAAATGACTGTAGACAAAGACCTCTCATTGGGATTTACAAAAAGATGTAATCCATTCATAAACAATAGCCCAATACATATTCATCAATTAATAAGCATTGAATAACCGTAGACTATAATTTATATTTAATAATAATTTCAAATAATTGATTATTATCAATCTATAATTGATTAATTAATATTACAACAACTCATTTGAATGACAACAATCAATTAGGGTTAAATAAATTTTTAGTTCCTATAAAATTTTATTATTTTATTTTGAATCCTTACAAAAAATTTCGTCAACTTTTAGTCCTTTAAAATTTTTTCTTTTCATTTTTTGCCTCTAATTTTAAGTCAACTATTGTGTATGATTTAATTTTTTAAATTATTTTTTGCATTCATGTTTAAGACATATGTAATAACATCCGTACAAAAATTTAGAAGTTTTTAACAACTGATGAATTAAATATAAATTTTTAAACTTTTTGTGCTTAAAAAATAATATTTAACTTTATCATTGGTTAAAAAATTGAAAATTTTTGTAAGAATTATTTTTATAATGTTTCAAGTATAAGTGCAAAAAAAATTTGAAAAATCAAAAGATACACAATAGTTGATATAAAATTAGAAACAAAAAATGAAAACAAACTTTTTAAGGGACTCATAATTGATAAAAAAATTTATAAGGACTAAAAATAAAATAATTAGATTTTATAGAGACTAAAAACTTATTTAGCTCAATCAATCATAATTTTAATTACAGTCAAAACACTTGTCATCTAAAGAGAAATAAATTTTAATAGTTCAAAAATGATATCCGATAGAAAAAACAAATTATATAGGTTAAAGACTTATATTTTATACAATAATAACGACTTTAGAATGACACACATTTGAAAATACTCTAACAAATTCCCAAAAAACTCCAAAAGAGTTTAATCAAAGCGCTATTATGAGTTGCAATGCTCATATATAAATAAGTATTTGGTTAATGGTTCATCAAATGAATTTTATAATTTTTTCAATTTCATAAGGGTCCTAGAATATCCATGTGGTCTAAAATGATATGTTTATAATTACCTTAATAACACAATATTTTACTCGATAGGAGTAAGAACATTATACTTGTACATGTAAATTTGTGGCTTCACAAAAAATATAATGTTGATAATAAATAGATAAATACACTATAATTGCATGCTAAAAGAGAAATAAATACACTATAATTGCATGTTAAAAGAGAAACATAATATGTATTGCTGAATAACAACAAACTATAATTTATATTTAATAAATAATTTATAATAATTGATTATTATCGATCTATAATTGATTAATTAAATAATTAATCTAACAATTTACGTAATGAATTGAACCATTTTGTAAAGTTCAATGAGAGGTGCATGAGCGGTGAACTACCTAATTGTTGTATAAGGTTTAATCTTCACCTAATTGTTGTATAAGGTTTTAAGATTAAACTAAGTCTAATGAGATAAAGGTTAAATAATTAAATGAGTGAGAATCGAAACCTCTCAACGGACTTTAACAAATGGTCCAATCCATTCATAAACAATAGTCAACACATATTCATCAATTAATAAATGTTTATTAACAATATGTCATAATTTATACTTAATAATATTTCTCAATAATTAATTATTTTCAATCATTGAATTAATTAAAAATTAATCTAACATAAGATGGTTTGGAGAGTTGAAGTGATACGGAAATTATAAATTTAAAATTTATTTTGACCTTCTATTAAAGAAATAGAAAATATATTGGATCTATCTAATAACCATTTTTTTTTGTTTGATACTATTTTTAAAAGACTATGATGATTCTGTTAATGAGTTCAATTCACTCCTCTTATAAAAATTAATAAATAATTATTAATATTAATTATTTAAAAACAAATTAAACATCCCATCCCCTCTATCTCTATGTTTTTTGAAAAATTGTATAAGAATATATAAGAGAAAAATATAGGAAATAAGATTAAAAAACTCATTATATTTTCAATAGATTTTTCTGACATAGCATATTTTATTTAAATATTTATCTATATTTTCTAATACCTCGAGTGTTTTTACGAGAGTAGTGAGAGATCATTTTCTTTTTAAAAAAATGCCAATATATATTTTTATTCTTAATATTATTTTTTAAGTTTAAATTAATTTCTTAACTCGTAAAAGTTTCAATTTGACCTTTATCTTATTTTTAGTTTTAGTTTGTGTCCTAAAAATTTAATTTTTTTAAAGGAATATTTTATTTTTGGTTTTAAAATGGTTCCTTATTTTTTAAAAGTTATACAGCCTATTCTAATATTTTTTTCCCAAACTGGTCACTTATTTTATAAAAAGATGGATTTGTATCTCTCTCTTAGTCTCTTCTATTTATTTTAATTTTTTTTTAATTTTGATTTGTTTAAATTAAAAATTTATATCATATAAATCATGCAGGTAATATTTAATATAAATCTAAAATCATTTGATAGATTATTAAAATACATCAAAATAAACATGCATAATTTACATGTATAATTTATATGATATAAAATTTTAATTAATTAAAAAAAGAAAAAAATATAAATTTCAAGATTCTGTTTTTTGCCACAAAGCAACGAAGTACTTTTTTTTGGAATACAAATAGAGGGACAATGTGTACATTTAATGTAATTTTTAACACAAAGCAACGAAGTACTTTTTTCTTTTGAATACAATAGAGGGACAATGTGTACTTTTAATGTAATTTAAACACAAAGAAGTACATTAAAATAAAAAAAAGATAAAGAACTTAATTGAAATTGAGAATGACAGATATGTGTTAAACTAGTTTTGCAATTTGCAATAACATTGAAAATTATTAAATTATTTTATTTATATAGTGGATATCAATTTATCTACGGCGAACATATATTTAAAAGTCACTCAAAATTTTATTAAAAATTAATAATATTTCTTACAACAATTTTCTTATACTTTATTAGATACTACTAACTTGACTAATTATAATAAAAAAAAAACTAAAACACTGTTCAAATCAACTCATGTAACTAATATTAATAAATTTTTGAATAAAACGTAAAGACAAAAAAAATTATTCATTTATAATTTTAAAAAACTATTTATCAATTATCTAAAAACCCATTTACACTGTTGTGCATATATATATATAAATTAAATCCAATTTAAAAAAAATATATAAAATAAGATAAATAAAGCATAATCGGAACCAGATGTGGTCCCACACCAACCTCTTACTACAACTGATTCCTTAACTGACTACCGACGAGCGCGGAAATAAACTGTAAGAACAACAACAACAACACCAACTGACGCATTTCCAAAGCAATATCAAAAAAGGAAATCATCTCACCAATTTTTTTGATCAAATCAAATCAAATAGCTTTTTATGTGCGTTTTCATTTTCTCAGTCGCCAAACACAAACGAGAAGAAAATGATAGAAAATTATTAAATAAAATTCGGTTACAATGGGAATGCCTCAAGCCATGGATGCTCTCAGAGAAAGAGCATCGTTCGTTAAAGACTCGCTTCATAGAAGCCAAACCATTACCGATAACATGGTTTCTATTCTCGGTTCATTCGATCACCGTCTCTCCGCCTTAGAAACCGCAATGCGTCCCACTCAGGTATTCTAATCCACCACCAATGGCGGAAGAACACGCGAACTTTGTAAGCTATAAAAAAATGCATATCTGTGTGTTATCTTTTAATTTTTTAGCTTAGGATTGTATTGGCAAGATGCGTTTGTGAAGCATTGATGTTAATTTTTGATTTATTATGGAAATAATGTGGTAATGTGATTAAGCGTTTGATATGACTTGGATGAAGTGTTGGTTAGGGTTTCAGTTTTGTAATTTTATATTTTGTTTATGTGATAGATTAAAACGCATTCGATTCGAAGTGCACATGATAATATTGACAAGACTTTAAAAGCAGCGGAGGTGATTTTGTCGCAATTTGACCAGACACGCAAGGTATGTCTCTGTTTTTGCTTCAATTTTCAATTGATTCGCATTTTCCTACAGCAGGCTGATAGATTTCTGGTTTATAATTTTATGATGTGCAAATATGATAAAGAAAAAATAGCTTGGGGGTATTTTGTGGGTTTGATTATCTGGTTCGTAGGGGAAAGGGTTTGGTAGTACCTCGTTTGTCCGAGAGGAAGTAAAGTTCTGATTAATAATTATTCCAATTAGGGATCAAACTTTGGTGCTCCGCATTGGTTTTGATTAACGGAAAATTTTAACCACTTGAACTCAACCACTTAGTTCAAATTGCTAGTTGTCTAGAGTTTAGATTTTGGCTTTCACCAATTGTTAACATGTGGCTCCTACTCAGATTGCTACTTTGTATTCTTATTGAAGTGTCAAATTGAGCTGTTTTTATGTTGTTAAACAAGTGAGAGGAGAGGTAACAACACACTCTCTTTCCAACATTATCTCTACACTTGAATTTTAGGTGGAATCCTCTAAATCATGTGTCGCATTTCCTAATTAGTGGATCCATTTTCAAAGGGGTAACAACACAGATGGAAATATGTCTTGAATCATAATCAAGAAGAGTGTTGGAAAGAGATTATTAAAGAGTATTTTTAGTAACATTTCTCAAATTGAAAATATGAACTTGTAGGCCTTTGATGTTTATGAGTCGAGTCATATTTCCTTTTGTGTTTATGCTGCCTGTCTAATGTCTATGTAATTGCCTGCCTGACATCAAACATTGTAATAAATTCTTCAGTTGATAGGTTTTGAAATACTATATTTTTTTTAGTACTTCTATATGATGCTGTAGTACAGTATCGAAATGGTCTACTAAGTTTCAATTGATTGTTAACTGTAAAAAGAAAAGTTTTATTATTTAATGAAAGGAGTGTGCTCGATAAAAAAATTGACACCATTGTTATCCGTTTAATTTACCCTTCCACCTTCCACGACCTCTGATACTAACTTTTGTATACATATGGGCAATTGATAAGTATGATATTTTTAGTTCAACTAAATTTGTAGTAGATGCTACTGGATTTTTAATTATTTTCGTTCAAATCTGATTGTTAGGCGGAGGCTAAAATACTGCGCGGGCCACATGAGGATCTAGAAAGCTATTTGGAAGCAATTGACCAGCTTAGAGCTAATGTTCGTTTCTTCAGCAGCAAAAAGAGTTTCAAAAGTAGTGATGGTATCATCAACCATGCAAATAACTTGCTTTCTAAAGCTATGTTAAAGCTGGAAGATGAATTTAGACATCTTTTGACAAATTACAGGTTGGTGCTCATGAGTTTGAATCTCTGCTTTTCTTTTCAGTAGGCATGTCTACATTTCATTAACCTCTTCTTATGTTTGGATTTTCAGTCCTTTTAGCGCTAATTAATTATTCTATAGGCCTTGTTTCATTTAGATCATCACTGGTGAGTTTCTATGGTTTTGGGTAAATAACAAATGTTACCTTAGTTTTCTCATTTACATATTAGTAGTTGTAGTAATTTTTAAATCTTATTCATGGATAAATGGATTTTATTTGCATTTTTATATTGACGGGCTCAACTTTTTCGCTTTGCAATTACTCCCTCAATCCTAGAGGCTTGATTGACCTCACATGTGAAGTTCAATAACCTTAACTATACTTGTCCTCACTTTTTCCATGTTTGTTTCTTTAACAATAACTAGATTATGCATCATATTTTTTATTATTCAAAGAACTAAATAACTAAGGAAAGACAGGGTGTATTAAAGAAGAAAGAGAATGTTGTCAAGGACTAATACGTATGGAGTTTATTAAATGATTTTCTTTGCATATTTACTTCATCTGTTGTACTCTTGGTGCTTTAATATGGCCTGGAAGCCTTGAATTAAATGCTTATTAACTTTCCTACTAAAGGTACAGAACATGATTTTTTTTTTTCTGCATGCAGATCAATGCAAACTTACCTATTTCTAGTTTTCAATCTAATATATAGTTATTGAAACTAGAACAGGAGAATCCTCTTGCATATTTGCTTTGCATTCATAAAAGTTTGCAGCATTTTCATGAGTCTTGTATAATGTGTATATCTCATTGTAGATGCTGGAATGGTTTCAGGAATTTTTTGGCTATGAAACCTAAAACTCCTCATGATACAAGTTTTAACATATTGGCTTTTGATTTCAGCAAGCCTGTGGAACCTGATCGCCTTTTTGACTGCTTACCGGACTCTCTAAGGCCATCAGCTTCTGGGCAGCAGAATGGTGGCGGCGGAAAAAACCATTCAGAAAAACAGAGTAAAGAAACTGTCACTTTCACACTCCCAACTCTTATACCCCCCAGAGTTATACCTTTGCTTCATGAATTAGCACAGCAAATGGTTCAGGCTGGCCATCAACAGCAGCTCT
>NC_021163.2:26439565-26451940 GCF_000331145.2 Cicer arietinum | reverse complement strand
ATCTATAGGTAGTTATGTTTACTTCTTTCTGAATTAACTGATGACTAGGCTCCACTTTTGTGTGTACAATGCTGGAAATATATGACATCAACTCGAACAAGTCTGCACCTGTGTTTTTCCAAATTTGGATTGATTTAACTATATGTTCCAAATTTGTAGAGACACCCGTGCTGCAGTCCTGGAGCAGAGTCTGAGGAAGTTAGGTGTAGAGAGGCTGAGTAAGGATGATGTTCAAAAAATGCAATGGGAGGTTTTGGAGGCTAAGATTGGAAACTGGATTCATTACATGAGGATTGCTGTAAGGATGAATATGAATCTCCTTTTTTATCTATTCTATTTCGGTCCCACAAATCACTCTTAAGTTTATTTGACCAGATAAAATTGTTGATTGTGGGGGAAAAGAAAATATGTGATCAAATATTTGATGGTGTTGATTCTTTGAAAGCTTCATGCTTTGCTGATGTCACTGCTAGCAGTGTGGCTATGCTTCTTAGTTTTGGAGAGGCTATTGCCAAAAGCAAGAGGTCACCTGAAAAATTATTTGTTCTTCTCGACATGTATGAGATAATGAGAGAGCTTCAACCAGAGGTATTGTTAAGTTTGAATTTCTTGTATTTGTCTCACCTGAATTATGTATATCAATTTAGCTTAGGGTTGAAATAATTATTATCGTAAGGGGTGTGATATAATATTGAGGCTCTCCGAGATGTCTTTTATCTTTTTGGAAACTCTCAGTTATCAATTTGAATTTGTGCTTGTTTGTTTCAATTTGAAGAAGATTTGTTATTTGAAGGATGCATATCAATCCATAGAAGCCATAAGATAGTTTTCCTTAACTAGGTTGGAGGCAAGAAAACAGTTGAGAGGAAAGAACAAGTGGAAAAAGTATATGACAAAGAAATAAAAAGTTTTTAAAATAATTCTAGTTTTTATTGTAGGTTTGTACTTGCTCTCTTTATAAGAAATATACTATTTTCTAATAATTGCTCTGCATTGCTAGTATCATTGTAGGCAGGAATTTGATTCATTTAGTTGTTCTCTTTGTTTGTTATTTTTGTACTATGTTCTTGTTATGATCTATATTTTTTCGTTGTTTGTGGTGGGGTTTGTACATGATGCAGATTGAGATACTGTTTGATAGTAAAATTTGCTCTGAAATGCGGGAAGCTGCAATCAGTTTGACAAAGCGACTTGCTCAGACAGCCCAAGAAACCTTTGGTGACTTTGAGGAAGCAGTTGAAAAAGATGCTACTAAAACTGCTGTGCAAGATGGAACTGTCCACCCTCTAACCAGCTATGTGATCAATTACGTGAAATTTCTCTATGAGTGAGTAATACTGATGAAGTTTCTCTGAATTTTCTACTAATTGGACTGTATTGTCTTTGTTAAGTTTACCATCTTACTATGGGTTCTGAATGTGGCCAGTTATCAAGCAACTCTGAAACAACTTTTTCAAGAATTTGATCCTAGTGATCCCGAAGCTCAGTTAGCATCTGTTACAACTAGGATTATGCAAGCTCTCCAGAATAACCTAGATGGAAAATCTAAACAATATAAAGACCCAGGCCTAACCCAGTTGTTTCTTATGAACAATATCCATTACATAGTGAGATCTGTGAGAAGGTTGGTTGTTGATCTTTTCCTTTCCCCTCAAGAAGTACTCCCTCTGTCACCTTTTATAAACATCCTTTCTCTTTCTCACATATCGTAAGAAAAGTAGTTTTGTGAATTTAATTTGCCCATTCCATGTGTTGATGTTCCCAAAATACCTTTTGCATATGAATTTGTTCAACTTTGACTTTTTATTTTGCAAAATAAATTAGTAATATTAAGAAAGGGTATGTTTGATAAAAATTATAAATGTATCTAGTAACATGAAAGAAGCTTATATTTAGAGACAAACTTTTTTTCCAAATGGTGCTTATAATTAGAAACAGAAGAAGTATTTTAAGTTGGAGATTCTATCTGGATTCAGTTCCATTTTGCCTATTGTTACTTACAGGTCAGAAGCAAAGGACATGTTGGGGGATGACTGGGTACAAATTCACAGAAGAATTGTGCAGCAGCATGCAAATCAGTATAAAAGGATCTCTTGGGCAAAGGTTAATTTCTTCAAATTTAATTTTTCATGCTACAGAATCTTTGTGGCTGTGGAATTTCTTTTACACTTGATAATCTATTATGAGCATAAATACAGATAACAAGGACCTATGTATATCCGGTAAAATAAAAGGATCTATGTATATATATATATATATATATATGATGATTTTAACCTCCTCCCTTTTAATTTTGTTAAGATACAAATGAAAATTGAAAATGGGTATTTGTATTAGAAAGAAATAGCGATGAACTTTCGGTTACAAAGATATTGCAGAACACTAATGTTAATGGTTAGTATATTATATTAGTAAGTACTCAAAGTTTGAATAATCAAAATCTCAGGTTTTGTGTTCACCTTTCTGTTCACAGTCATTCCTTTCATTGGGGGATTCTTTCATTTCTTTTATCGTAAGACCTGGCTCAACTCTTTCCGGGTTTATAGTAACAGCAATTTATAGGCTTTGTTTGATTGATGTCTCATCGGCACATTGTTCTTAAATTGACAAGCTGCTTGTTTTATGTAAATATGTTCTAAACTTCAATCCTGCAGTTGTTATGCGATATATGGGTGTTAAAGATATTAATCCAAATAATTTATGAATTCACCCTGAGTTTGTATGACGAAATTTTCATTCATAGATAGTGTTATATGATCCTGCAGATTTTGCAGTGCCTCACTGTCCAAGGAGGTAATTCATCTGGTGGAGCGGACAGCAACAGTGGAATTTCAAGAACTGCGGTTAAAGATAGGTTCAAGACATTTAACGCTCAATTTGAGGAGCTTCATCAGAGACAATCTCAGTGGACTGTTCCTGATAGTGAGTTGCGCGAATCACTTAGACTGGCTGTTGCTGAGGTTCTGTTGCCTGCCTATAGATCTTTCCTTAAACGTTTTGGGTATGTTTCAGTTTGGCTTGTTTTTTTCTTTCTGTTTTCTAATTGGCTCATCTATATAATTTTTAGGTTTTTTCTATATTATCTTCGAAGATTTATGGGTAATTTACCTATTAACCAATGAAAATTGGCCACATAACAAATTTTGCAAGTGAAGGAAATATTAAATTGGGGGTACTACTTACAAATTAGTTGTGACTAGTTTTTATTGATTGATGGGTAAATTACTTACAAATCTTAAAAGGTAACTCATGCCTCACTTAATTTTTATCCTTTTGACGTTGATAAACATGTATTTAATCTTTTAGGCCCATGATTGAGAATGGCAAAAATCCTCAAAAGTACATCAGATACTCTCCTGAGAATCTTGAACAAATGCTAGGTGAATTTTTCGAAAGCAAGACGACGTGTGAACAGAAGCGGTGAAAATAGTTTCATAGATCACTTGTGTTTGAAAACTTAGGTAGTACTCTTTAATGAGTGGTTTATAATGTAGACTTATTATCCATTTATTATTCGAATTCTTTTTCTCCCTCCTATCCTACCCCTTTTATTCCTTCTTATTACACGGCACCCAATTTATAAATTGGCAAGTGTTCAAGGGGGAGTTTTAATTTTTGTTTTTAACTCTTTGGATTCTTTTGATTTTTAAGAGAATGTAACTTTAATAAGAGTTTGGTCGGAAGATAAGTAAAATTTAATTTAAAACTTGACCAAAAATTGCATCAGTCAAGATTCAAACTCGTTTCTCTTGAACAATTCGTTCTTAACTGAAGTTCATTAAGTATTCGAGCTTTAATCACTGCATCATTCATCTTCTTCAGAATCATCATATTCCCTTGCTTCTTAATAATCCCAACCAAATTCTATTTCTCCATTGCCAAACTTAAACTGTCAACTTAACCTCACTAACAAAAACACAAACAACAAATACCGTCACAGTGAAAATCAGGTGGTTGGGAAATGACAATATTATCCTTACAACCATGTGCTTGTCGGTTCATGCAAGGAGTGAGGAGCATGATTGAGGTCGGACTGTGGGTTTATGGATGTGTGAATTTCAGAGTGAGTTTGTTTTCCAGCAAGGTGTGATTGAGTTTATGACTAAACACATGAGGGTTAGTGTGATAGAGCTGTTATTGTGTTCAAATGGCAAAAGCAATGGGACTTTGGTGATCATTGTTTCTATTTTGTGGATATTTTAGGATCCAACCCGCACTCTAATATATCTAATGTGTATGCAACTATTATGAATTATATTTATGGGACTATTCACCATGTTTTTATTTTTGTAAATATAATAAAATTGAATCAATCGGCTAGTGTTCTTTTTTAGTATGTTGAAATCTAGTGTGTTTCTCTGTGCACATATGACATATCTTTCAAGTGTGTAAAGTAATAAATTTTGTAAAATTAACGAGTGACTCGGAAAATCGAACTAGCTGTTTAACTAGCAAATTTATCGGTAGATTTCATATACAGTAAACAATAACAAGCTTAAATTGCTAGTCCTAGTGCAAGCTACACTAGCTTCCATTTCATTGTCGATTTTTTTCTCTCTTATAAGCAATGCAACGTCCATACATGGCATTATGATGCTCAACTGCTGTCTCTGAAGGTGTAAATAGTTTTTTCTCTTAATTATTGCATAATATCCTTTGCACTAGTTTATATAGTCGCTACAAAATTGTTATTAATTCTGTATTAGAAAAGTGAATTTTACTGCTATTTAAAATTAGAGGGAATAAGCATTGAGAGATGTTATATGGCCGGTGGCCCAAACATATATATGACCTACTTGGTCATTATACTAAGTATTGAGTTGGGAAACGACTTAAATAAATATTGAGTTACAACTTAGTAGGAGGCTAAGAAATATTTTCTAGTTTTATTATATATATATTTTTTCTTTTTCTTTTCTTCTTTAAAGTAAGTCTCGTTATAATTTTCTTTTCTATAACATAAATTAATTTTTTTAATTATACTCTTAAATTAATATTATCTGCATTTTCAAGTCATTATATTCTATTTTATATTTTTGACAATAGTTTAATCAATAATTAATAAAAGTATATAATCTTATAAAATTAAATATTCTTTTAATAATTTATTGACTTTTTAATCTTTATTAAAAAACTTAATAAAACACCTATATAAAGAGTTTTATTTTTATTTTTATATTTTATATACACTATTGTTAATGCAATTTTTTTATAGATTACAAATCATAACCACTCGTGTGTGTGACTTTAACAATAACTACGATAAAAATAATTTTTTTAATAATTTAAAGATTGTAATTAATTTTTGTAAAAAAATTATAATTAATTAACAATATAAAATATCTTTATTCACATTATCTATATGAATTATTAAATTAGAGTCCACTCCTAAAATGTCATTCATTTCCTTAAGGACGGAAGACTATTGAATTTATATCCAACCGATAAATATCCTGAGAATACATATATAGATATTGAGTTGATACACACATATATATGAGTCAGATTTTGGTATTAAAACTACGTATATGAAGACGATTACCTTAATAACCTATTTTAGCCTTACTAACGATGGCAAAGTAATATTCTCCAATTGTGATTTGAATGAAACTTAATTTCACTCCCTCAATTAAAGAATGCACAATTTCCCATATATAAGACAAAAACATTTACTAGTATGTGTGAGTGTCACCTATCCCTCCTCCATGCAAGGAATTGTCTCATGAAATCCAAGTACATACACAACAATTACATTACAACACTAACTTCAAAAACTCCTCCCTTATAACTCTCAACAACTGTGCCAAATTGCACTATTTCCTATATCAATGGCACCTCTATTGAATTCACGAACCGCATCCAAATTCAATACACACTTCACCGATATTCCTTCAGATATAAAAGGAATACGTTATTATCTCTGCAGTTTCACTTTTTTCGTTATTTTCTGTTACTGTTCCATCCTCCTCTATTTTGTACTAACTCCTCTTCTACCTCACTACCACCCCACCGTTAAACTTAACTCCGTCACCGTTAACTCGCTCGACACCAAAGCCGTTAATTTAACGGCAAAATTCGACATGACCTTTGTTTTCAAATATTTCAAGAAGAATGATCGGACAGTTACGTACAATGACATTGAGGTAAAGGTTTGGTGGTCTGGAAAAGACACTATTACCCTTGCTGAGGTGCGGTTGTCGCCGTTCACTGAGAGAAACTATAGTATGACTGATGTTGGAGTTATTTTAAAGGTGGTGGACGGATTTAGTAATGGTAGTGATGTAGTGAAGGGGATTGATGCTGAATGGCGTTGTGGTTCGGTTAATTTTGGAGTGTCGGTGTTTGGTTCGGTTCAGTTCGGGGATGGTTCATCGGAGAATCTGAGGTTCGAGTTCAATCCCGTGGTGGTTGTTTTTGCACCGGGTAGTAAAAGTGGTAGTTGGAAGGCTAATTTGATGCTTCCTCGTCGTATATTGCATCGTGATTTAAATTATTCAGTCTAAAATTATGTTTTTGTACGTTTTTTAATACCTGTTTTGGTTAATATAATAAAACTAAGAAATTTGATAATTGATATATTTATATCAAAATACTTTTTCCTTGTCATTGTTAAAATGAACGTGAATATCAATGTTTAATGTAAATTTAGTTTATTTCTTTATAGTTTCATGCAATTATTATTTTTTATACTACTTTTAAAATATTATTGTACTTTATATTAACAATACTAGAAAATATATCAACAATTAAAATAAATAATTTGATAAAATTATTTTATTTATTAATATATATACAAAAAATTTAAGTAACATTTATTGTAAGATAGATAAAAATTAGAATATTTTCTCTCTTATTTTGGTATCTACGCTATGCCATTAATCTTCGTGTACATACAACCTGCCGGTATTTTGTATGTTTTTATTTTTTTATGTCAGTTTTGTTCTTTTTGTGTGTGTTTTGTTGCGTGGTTATATAAATAGTTGATTAAATGTTGATGCATTGAAGTTTAGTATTATTTGATCTGCTTTGCGATGTCCAGTTGAACTACTGGATACAGTAAATTGGCTTTCTAAATCATTTTATATTTCATCACAATTATTTGATATTTTGATTTCAAAGTTTATCTTTTCGTTATTTTGATTTTAACTGTTTTATATTTAAAAAATTTATATTTAATTTATTTAAAATTAAAAAAATTTAATTTTTGTAAAGTATTTTAAATATATGTTTGCAAAAAATTATTTCAAAATTTTAAATTAAAAGATAATTAAATATATTTTGATTCAACATAGATTAAAATTAATTTGTGGATAGTTTTATAAAAACTAAAAATTATATTTTTATTTTATATTATCTAAAATTAAAAAATTAAAATTTTATAAAAATTTAAAAATGTACTTAAGTTAAAAAAACTATTTGGTCAACATTGTGATAGTGATTAGTTTGTGATTGAAACTTTTAGAAAACGCTAAATCTTTTAATAAAAGTGTCGATTTATTGGCAAAATATAATTTTTTTTAGTTCATTTCATATTTTCAACAATTTGTTTTACAATTTCAAGAATTAAACCTTGTTCACTTAAGGTGTTTGGGGAAATTGGCTTTAAATCAATTCAATGTAAGACAGACTCCTGATCATGAGAGACACCCTCGGAAGGAACTAAGACATGAATAGCTTATCAATTTCTTTATGTTCGTCAAACTTTATATTTACAATATTTTCTCTCGTGTAATATATAAAAAATACTAACAAATGCCCTTGAATATTTGTTAAACATCTAAAGATACAAAGTTTACATTAAAAAGTGTATTTAAATTGTATATTTAACTTTTAAAATATCAAAATTAATTTTTTCAATATAATTTTTTTACTTTTATATCTTTAACAAATACCTTTAAAACAATTATTAGTCTGACTCATAATTTATCTTATCTCTGAAGTTATATCTTTCTCTCATTTTTTGTTTGAGATGTGTGAAAAGAATATTTTGCAACAAACTGCATTTTAGAATTTATAATTTCTCTCTAATTTATGTGAAATAATTAAATATTACATAAATAATTAAATGGAGGAAGTCCTTCTATTTTAAAATATGTATGGCTATAACAGAAAATGTTGTTCCAAATAAGTGTGATTTTTTTTTCAACGTAATAATAATTTATTTAACACAATTTTTTTTTTCTTAAATTAATATTTTGGGTACAACTTTCAAATCATCGTCATATCTCACTATATATATATATAAATTTATTTTATATGTGTCATTAGTATAAATTATTTTTATATTATCAATTAATTATAATTATTAGATAATTAATAATATTTGATTTTTATTATAATTACTTTTACCCACATAATTAGTTGTAATTTATTTACAGTATAAAATTTTACATTAATAATATATAAAAATTAAATTATATATATATATATATATATATATATATATATAGATATATATATGTATTTTCTCTCGTGTAATATATAAAAAATACTAACAAATGCCCTTGAATATTTGTTAAACATCTAAAGATACAAAGTTTACATTAAAAAGTGTATTTAAATTGTATATTTAACTTTTAAAATATCAAAATTAATTTTTTCAATATAATTTTTTTACTTTTATATCTTTAACAAATACCTTTAAAACAATTATTAGTCTGACTCATAATTTATCTTATCTCTGAAGTTATATCTTTCTCTCATTTTTTGTTTGAGATGTGTGAAAAGAATATTTTGCAACAAACTGCATTTTAGAATTTATAATTTCTCTCTAATTTATGTGAAATAATTAAATATTACATAAATAATTAAATGGAGGAAGTCCTTCTATTTTAAAATATGTATGGCTATAACAGAAAATGTTGTTCCAAATAAGTGTGATTTTTTTTTCAACGTAATAATAATTTATTTAACACAATTTTTTTTTTCTTAAATTAATATTTTGGGTACAACTTTCAAATCATCGTCATATCTCACTATATATATATATAAATTTATTTTATATGTGTCATTAGTATAAATTATTTTTATATTATCAATTAATTATAATTATTAGATAATTAATAATATTTGATTTTTATTATAATTACTTTTACCCACATAATTAGTTGTAATTTATTTACAGTATAAAATTTTACATTAATAATATATAAAAATTAAATTATATATATATATATATATATATATATATATATAGTTATAGTTATGAAATTTTTTAATCGTCACTAATTTTATTAAAAAAAAATATCAATAGTTAAGGATGACAATTTTATAAAATTGTTATATTTATTTATATGAGTTTCTTTTAATGTATGCGAAAGAATCTTTATCGAAAAAGCATTAATTATGTGAGCTTAGTCATCCCATTTTTGAGTGACCAGGAAGAAAATGTCTTGGATATTTTCCAACAATTATATAAGAAAAAGTTACTATCTCCGAGCATCGTTATGGTCATTAAATATAAACACTTTTGAAATTACTTTACTTTAATTTTAATTTGTTTGAATCTAAATTTTTTTCTTATAACTTCTTCACCATCTTTTAGTTCACCAACAAGCTCTTATATTTATAACAATTAACTGGTACTCTTCTATTTTACTCTCTTCACATCCGTTTACGATTCCATGGCTTCCTTTCTCAATTCAAAATTTTTCATGCTTGATGATGTTGCCCTTCCTTCTGACGTCAGCATCTTGTTGTTTTACCTTTTCTTAGCCATCGCCAGCCTCTTTTTGCTTCGTCTCTTTAAACCCCCTTTCCAACCCCGCACCGTTAAATTTGACTTTGTCACCGTCACATCCCTCAATACCGAAACTGAAACGGTTGATTTAACTCCTTCATTTGATATTACAGTAAATTTCCGTGCTCTCAATTACGAACGCACAGTTTCGTACAATGTCCTTGAAGTCAACGTTGGGTGGCCAGGAAAAGACGATATTACCCTTGATATTGATGTGGCAATTGGTAATGGATCTGTTAATGTTGGAGTGATTTTTATTACGTTGAGGGATGGTGTATCTGAGTTCGTAAAGTTTGATTTTGTGATCTAAAATGTTATGTAGAAGCAGGGTGTCATATTATGTAGATTTATCTGTTCATCCTGTTTCATTAATAAATATAATAAACTTCATATATTGAGTTAATGGTGTTAGCATTATTAGATTTATCTGGAGTTAATTTGCTTTCTCACTCATTCAATGCTATTCAACTTTGATCTTTGCTGCCAATTAATGGTGATTAATTGGTAAGTCAAATTTCATGTATAATTATAAAATTACCTTTTTGTTTATTTTTTTTGGAAATATGGAATGGAATATGTAACCACTTATTCTCTCCTATGCTATTTATAAAAAAGAATAAGTAAATTTTTTTAATGTATTTAGTCTAAATTTTGAACTAAATACATAAATTTTTGTTGATCTACTTATTTTTTAAATAAAAAATTAAGAACCGAGCCAGTAATATATATTCTAATATAATACAGAATTTAGAAGATCTTGCTACTTGATGTACCATGATCATGAAGATCTAAGTGTTTAGCGTGAACACGATGATTATATGAAGTTTATGTGAGTGTTGTTACAAGTTGGAGAATCTATGTGAATGTTGTCTATCATATAAGATTGTATTATTTTTTCTCATTGAACATACTATTAATAAATGTTGCATAAATTATGAGAACATTTTTATGGAATAGTTTAGGGAACACTTTGTTACCAAAAACAACAAATGTTATAGTGATATTATGATAAACAATTATTGACATTTGAACAAAGAATTGAAGCAATGTATTTATTGGGATTCATATAATCTTGATTTATCGAATATTCGTCACTTATCTACATGGAGTATTTTCTCCTCTGCTAGAAGCTATCCCCTACCAACCAATAAAGGAAATGAGGGGATGCTATGACGATGATTATGGCTATGAATTAAGTTTTCAAACATTAAATAGTCACATATATATAGTCTGGAAATGTGTAAAATTTTATTTTACATAGCTTTTGAATGTTGAAAAACTAAAATAATATAAAATTTTGGATATTCTAAAAAGTACACATAATTCTTTAAAAATATTGCTTATTATTAAGATAGAGACATGATTTTAAATTGTAACTGTGGTTGTCGTTATAATTACACTTTAGATTTTTTCATTATGAAAAAATACAGATAGATATAGTTGATATAGTTGCGATGCTATTACAAAGACTTTAAAATCCACAATAGTACAATTCAATTGCAGACGTGGATCGCAATTTAAAACTATGAATACAAATATTATAAAAATTTAATACAAGAAAAAAATATATGACAACAACTAACACTATATAAATAATAATCATCACTTTCTCATATGATCATATCCACAATTGAATCGATTGTATATATTATTTTAATTCATTCTACATTTCATAAAACATTTTTTTTTAAAAAAATAACAGTGTTGTATTTAAAATTCAAATACAGTGTTTAAAAAGTTTTCAAATGTTAGACAATCAAAATGTCCAAAATCTAATATTTTTTTAAGGTTGTAAAATTCAAATTAATATTAAGAAGAAACAACATGGGATTTTTTCATATGGATATTTTCTAATAGGTTAGGGGTGAAGGTGGAATCCTGAAATTAAGGGTGAGGTGGGGTTAACAAAAACCTTATAAGATGCAAGTAGTTTTGTTTAGGCTGGGCTTGAAAACGTGGACATATATCAATTGCTGGAGTTTTGTACCAGGCACCCCCCAATTTGACCTGCCACCCCCCCACTATTTTTTAAAGACTAAAATACCCTTTTGTAAAACAGTATAATATTATTTTAAAAATTACCATTCAGATTTCACACCCCACCACCTTCGAAAATTTACAAAAAAAAATGTTGGATTCGAAACTTTAAATTTTCGAAATGAATTTTAGTAAGTTACTCGAAAATTTTGCTATTTTAAAACCTTCGAAATGCAGTTTATTTAAAAAAAAAGACAAAATTTCGAAACTTTGGATAAATGCCAAATTTTCGAAATAGACAGTATTCGAAATTTTGCTTGCATTTGAAAGTTTCGAAATAGAGTTATGCTTCGAACATTTGGCTTTTGATGAAACCTTCGAAATGTAGTTTCGAAACATACGAATCTTCGAAATGCATTTTCTACTTCGGAAGTTTGTTTTTTCACCAAAGTTTTGTTCTTCGAAAGTTTCATTTTTCACAAACTTTCGAAATGTAAGAATGTTTCGAACTTTTCATTTAGTTAAAGTTTCGAAATGTATTTTATTATTTTTTAAATTCAATATTTATGTTAGAAATTATTTTTAAATGTTTTTTAAATTAAATATTTAAAATATTATATTTAATTAAATTTGTTACTAATTTTGAAATTAGGTATGAG
>NC_021163.2:26376359-26434199 GCF_000331145.2 Cicer arietinum | reverse complement strand
CCGTTTCGAACATTTCCCAGTTCAAACCTTCGAAACTGGGTTTCGAACATTTCCCAGATTCAAACTTTCGAAACTGGGTTTCGAACATTTCCCAGATTCAAACTTTCGAAACTGGGTTTCGAACATTTCCCAGATTCAAACTTTCGAAACTGGGTTTCGAACATTTCCCAGATTCAAACTTTCGAAACTGGGTTTCGAACATTTCCCAGATTCAAACTTTCGAAACTGGGTTTCGAACATTTCCCAGATCCAAACTTTCGAACAAGCGTTTCGAAACTTTCCCAGAACTTTCGAAAGTTTCACCTGGCATTGCATTTCGAAGATTTCAATTCAAGAAACTTTTGAAAGTTTCTCGTTTCGAAGATTTCAAAATGTTCGAGGAATGCATTTCGAAGGTTTCATATTCAAGGAAACTTTCGAAACTTCTGGAATTGAATCATACAAATGCATTTCGAAATTTTCAAAAACTGCAAATTTTCGAATGGGAACTTACTTTTGCGTTTCGAATGTTTGAGATCTTCGAAGGTAAGGTTGATTCTGGATCGAATATTTGAAATGTTCGAATGATTTGGTGAAAAGTGTGGGTAAAATTTTTTTTTTTGTTTTTATATATGTGATAGAGGGTAAAATTGTCTTTTACGCATAACTGGGGGGGTGGCAGGTCAAATTGGGGGGGTGCCTGGTACAAAACTCCAATTGCTGATTGGGTTGCCTGGAGAAGACCCAATCATAATATAAGATTCACCACAATTTTTTTTATAGTTTTTTAGATTTAAAATTTGAAACTAAAAAGGTTTATTTAATAGTGAAAAAATTTGATTTTAAATAAACGTATGAAACACCACCTAATGAAAAACAATGTGGAGGAAACTTTGGATCAAAATTGGGCCACAGATCCAAGATACTGAGAAAGAGGGCCAGGCAATGTCGTCAGACACATGCATAAAAAAAATTACTCTATACCTCACATTTATTTCTCCTATCCACAAACCCTATGAAAAAAAAAATTCAAAAAAGTTAAATAAAAATTAAATATATTTTTCAAAAAAATTCCAAAACAAAAGTGAATTTTTTTTTTTTTCTGAAAAATTATTTGTTATGGCAAACTCGAATTTGTCAAAATAAAAATACGTTTTTAACAAATTCTATTTTTGATTGTAGAATTTCGAAAGAAACTATAATTTCAATTTTTAATTTTGGTATGATTAGTACTTGGTCAAATAGAGGTTGATCAGACTGATTTAACATTTTGGTGATCTTTAGAAAAGAAAGACAAGAAACGTTATTAGTACTTTGATTGATATGCACTTGGCTTAAATTTTTTAGGGTATAAAGTTCTTGTGTTCAACCACATTGATATCAATTAAATTTTCGAGAGTATAAAATTATTGTTTTGTTGTTAGTTTAAATTTAAGGTAAATAAATTTGATTTTATTTTGCATTTGTGTTCATCCACTTGCAGTGGCGTAGTCAAGAACCTAATTTAGAGACGCAAACTTTTAAACTGTAATTAATAATGATACTATATATATATATATATATATATATATATATATATATATATATATAATATTCCAAAAATTACATTGTACTCAAAAAATTTCATATATACTCTACAAATGTCCTCTACACGATTTCATGTTATGAAATTATTATTAAATAATCAACTGATTATCAATATGGTTGAACACATCTCTCTCAATATAAGTCACAAGACATCTATTCATCCACTATTCGATTACGCAATCTAGTCTTCACAATCTTTATTGTAGAAAATGATCGTCAAACGGTTGCCGTGGCAATAGACAAAATCATTGTCATGCTTGTTGTAAAATAAATTTACCTCCTCCAGTAAAGGTTCTCATCTATCATCTCTTACAATTCGTAATTGCTCATTTCTGATGTTAACCAAGTTCATAGCATTGAGGATGTCTTGATCTTTCTTTTGCAATGCATGTGACAATTCATTTGAAATACCCAAGACATTTTTTATCATATGCAATGTGACTGCAAAATCAAAATTATGCATTTGAAGTAAAAGACCATTTGCTTTACCTCTTGCATCTTAAGCTAAAACATCTTATTAATATTTCAAGAACATCGATTACAAAATTATACATCAATATAAAATTCACCAAAGTTGCAAAGTGAGAACTCCAACGAGTATCAACACGTCGCTTGAGACTAATTTTTTGATTTAAACCTTTTCCACTAACAATTCTCAATTTTTCAATGCATCCATAACCTTGATTCTTTGTCTTTCGTGAAGCATGTCATTCTGTTTGCAAGATCCTCCATCATTTATTAAAGTGAATATTAAGCAAAAAGAGAGCAAACTTGAAAGTGACATTTGGCAATCGCAACTAATGTAAATTGTAATTGATTAGAAAAACAATGTACATAAAATGTAGATGTACTTTCCTTTAAGATCAAACTTCGAGATCAAAAACATCTTCTTGCATGTTGCTAGCACCATCATAACTTTATCCACAAAATCTTGAAGTAGTAAGTACATGTTCGCAAAATAGATCATCTATGACCATTTTCAGTGATATCTCTATTGTAGTTTTAACATGAACAATAGCCAATAATCGCTCAACAATATTTCCATATTTGTTAAAACTACAACCATTTGTACCTTATTAGATATGTCACTGGATTCATCAACAAGAATACCAAACAATTCATCTCCAAGATCATTAATAGTGGCTTTAGTGGTTTCCAAAGCGGCAACATTAAATAATTTCCTTTTGAATTGATGGACAAGTCATTTTTTGATTTTTAAGAGCATATTCAAATACAACTCGCCTCACTTTCTTTTTTTTATCTGCATGCAATCTAAGCACTTCAAAAAAGTTGCCTTGATTAGAAGATTTTATTAATTCATCGTGACCACGAAAATGCATTCCCTTGCTTTAATAGATAGCGAATACAATCAAGTGAGATCCTTGCTTATTCGATGTTAATTTCCTCTTAAAAAATTCTCCATAATCTCCTACAACCACAAAAATAACAACAAACTTTTAAAAAGTGTACTTTGGAAATAATTAATTAATAAGGTATAAGACAATAAGTTAGCACCATGAGGGCATTTTTTTTTTTAACTGAAGGAGGTGTTTTTGGAACAACATGTTCAATGACATAATATTCCGTCTTAAATAATATTCCCTCTTACACAAAACAAGCATTGAATACACAACTTAGCAAAGTGATAGTCAAAGATTAGAAAAATTCCTTACACAAAAGTGACCATGCCATGCATTTCTAATTTGATTCATTCTACATATTCTATTTTTGTTCGAAGTGTAAATGAATCGCTTAATCAATGTTATATAAAAAAATCTCAAACTTTTTTAACAAATTGCTCAATTCATTGTAACTCTAATCAACTTTTCAACACAAATATATCATTAGGACCTTCAATTGTATAATCAATTAACTAACTTATCAATGTTAGAGTGGTATTTGTGGCCAAAGGATATTAATATGCATGATGTGACAATCAGAGTATATTTTTCTCTTGACCACCTTGTGTCTAGAGTGACTTTTCGTGAATAAATTTTGATTTTTATAAAAAATAATGTTTTGAGAAAATCAAAATTTGAGTTTTTCAAAAATAAAACGTATCATAAACCTCAAAATTTGAATTTTATTAATTTAAATTTTATTATTTTTTTATTAATTATTAATTTAAATTTTATTGATAATCAACATACTAACTATAAGTTGAAAAATACACCATACTTCGCACTATTTTATGATTTATATGTCTAAAGTAGGGTGGAACGGATCAATTATAAATTGTAAATCTCACTCGATCCCTTTTTATGGAAGGCCGAGGAAATGGTGGGTTGGTCCATCAATTCTTTTCTAAAAAAATTATATATATTAATTTAAAAGATCACAAAAACAATATAAGAAATTAAAAAAATAAAGGAAACTTAAATAATTAAGTAATAAGTTCATAAAAAATATAAAAGCTATCATTCAAATACTTATGATTCATAATCCAAAAATTCAAAGTAATCCAACAACACAACCAAAATAAAAAGTCAATAAGTTCAACAACTGAACAAATTGTATACTAAAAACATGCTATTAAAATCATGAAAATAAAGTGATTAAATTAAACGAGTTTCTTTTCTCTACTCTACAGACCCAGTATAGAAAATTAAAAATTATAAGTGATGAGTTTAAATTTCAACTACTCCGCCTAAATAGGCTAACTAAAATTATCTTCTTTACAACTTAACCTTTTTTTTTATTTTTTTTTTTATCATCTCTACTTATGATACTTGCGACAAGTGTGCACCACCTTAATTAAATGTGCTCAACTAAGTTAATTGATTTCTATTTAGTTTGTTTAACTACTTTATTTTTATTTTATTAAATATTTAGCTATTCTCTTTTAATTTTATTATTACTAAGGAATATCCATATTAAGGGTTGGCCTAAGGTCATTCCTATGAATCATAGTTCCCATTATTTTAGGGTATAATTACTCCAATAATCCTTTAACTTAATTTTAGATAACACTTTAGTCGTTTATATTTTTTTCTTCTTTTTAATTTGGTCCTTTATTTAATTTTAAATAACAATTTGATCCTTTATATCTTAAAATATCAACAATATTATTATTTTTTTACATAAACTTATAAAACTCATCAAAATCTTCAAACAAAATCCATAAAATTCAATACCAATTTCAAGAAAATTCATGTATTCATCAAATGCATAACTCAAATATTCGAATAAACTCATATTTTCATCTCCAACAACATCAAATAAAGAATGAAAATATGAGTTTATTTGAAAATTTGAGTTATGAATTTGATGAAATTTGATTTTATATTGAAAATGATAATTAATTTTATGAGTTTTGTTTATAATTTTGATGAATATTTTGAATTTTTGTAAAAACAAAAATGATAACATTGTTGACATTTTAAAACATAAAAGATCAAATTGTTACTTAAAATTAAATAAAGGACCAAATCAAGAAAAATAAAATAAATGAGTGAAGTGTTACCTAAAATTAAGTTAAGAAATCGCCAGAACAATTGTGCCTTATTTTAAATTTTTTTTTTTTGTGTATCTTTCTTTATTATAATATTAATTAGAGGCTATACAGTTAAAAAATATTAATCTCACCCTTAAACAAAATATTCAAAGTGAACTGATTTTGAGACTTATATTGTAAATATGTTAATTATAATTAGGATATAATTTATATATATTATTAATATAAAGAGTTTTATACCGTCAATCAATCACAATTGCTAGATCTTTAGAGATATTTGACTTTTAGCAAAACTACCTCTAAAGTTATTTCTATAAATGGTTGTGATGTACTGATAATATAAAAAAAATTAAAATTAAACCCTTATAATTAAATGGAGAGTTATTAATAAAAAATCAAATATTGAATTTTTGTGACAATCACATTTTAGTTTTTATTAAAACTAAAATTAATTAATTAACTTAAAAGGCTTGATTAAAAGTTTTGGAATTGGATATCATATCCAGTTTAAGGCTTGATTAAGAGGTTTGTAATTAACAACAAGATGAGGATTTTTCGAATGATTTTTTTTAATAAAAAGATCTCTGATTTCTTTTTGATAAACTTGAAGAAGTTTTTCTTTCATTTGAATTGGTCTAACTTTTCTAAATATTTTTTATTTTATTTTAAATAATTCATAAAGAAGATCAGCAATATGTTGTTTTCTTTTCAAAAAATATTTGGAAGAGTAGAACAAAGTATTTGTCGTAAGAGTAGCTATATTCTCTACTTCAATTTTGGTTGTTGTATTTGGAATTCTATGATTTTGAAATTAACCAAATGACAAATAGGAGAGTATATATATATAGGAGAGATTGAATTATACTCAAATGTTGGATAAATATTTTTTTAAATCAACAAATGAATTAAAAGTTACTATCATTAATATATAATCATTTGCTAAATCATCAAAATTAATGTTATCTACCATTATATCGTTGACGTTAATCTTAACGTATTAAAATAATATAAAAAATGATTATAGATTAATGTCAAAATTTATATATGTGATTTATATGATAATAGTTTTCAATCCAACAATTAATTTTGAAATATATTTATCTGATACAGTATTATTAAGTTAGTGTAATTATTTGGAACGTAATTTGATGCGTTGACTCTAGGAGTAAATCTATGAAAAATTATTTCACTTAATAATTCAATATAAACGATGAATATTTTACTAATTCAACAGTTGATTATTGACATAATATATTAATAATTAAACACACAAAATTTTATATAAATCTGAAATTTGTAGCTATGTAATCTAACCATCAATATTTATTGATGTTTTTTTTAACTCTTATTATACGTTTTTAAAAATTACTTAATGATATATTAAATAATTTTAAAATTTTATACAAAAATTGTAGAGTTATCTATTTA
Source organism: Cicer arietinum (assembly GCF_000331145.2). Taxonomy (NCBI): domain Eukaryota; kingdom Viridiplantae; phylum Streptophyta; class Magnoliopsida; order Fabales; family Fabaceae; genus Cicer; species Cicer arietinum. Next base: position 26,427,751 of record NC_021163.2, on the reverse strand, counting down.
ATATGAACTTTTAATTTGACAATTAAATTGATAAAATCCATCGTCTATATTCAATTATTAAGCGAAATAACTCACCAAATAATTATTTTTAGAGTTTACGAGTCCTTTATATATATATATATATAATATTAAGATAGAAAAAAATTAAAAATCATGCCCATAGAGAGATGATAAAAAAAGATAATTTCAAAATTTAATGTCTATTAATAAAAATATTAGAGTGCAAATCATTCTATATTTTAACTATGATTGAATTCATAAGTACTCACTAAACAAAATAAAATTTGGAGAAATTAGGCCAAACAAATGAATTGTGACGACACTAATCGGGATAATTTAAAGACTATAGTGATCGTGCTATATTTTAGGTTTGGTTGATAAAGTAGTGTTGGTGCTAGCTAAAGCTTAATTGTTGTGGTTGATGGTTGAAATACATGGATATAATATATTGGAAAAGTTGGCATTACATCACATCGTTATGATTATCATTTAATCTTGTAATTCATGCCATCTATTTTATCAACCTCTTTCATAAATGCGTTGAAGAAGAAATCAAAAAGCATACAGAAGCAACGGGAATATGGATCGTGACATGAATAATTTAATCAAATTGAGTGTATCATATTTTTCTAATTAAAAATCATTGGTGTTTGGACGAATTTAAAAGATTGAAATCACAAATTATTTTCTTAAGTTATCTTCTACTCATTATTTTTCGCCTTTTCGTTTGGGATTTCTTGTGGACACACATTCAATTGGATGATCTCTTGTCCTTTAGAGCTTTTCTTTTTTCGCAATTCTAATTTTTGTCTTTTCTCTCTACCATTCAAAATTCTTATAGATAAAAGGACAAAATACATTTAATTACCTTGGTGAGATCTTTGGGGTTTTTATTTATTTATTAGAATAACCCTTTAAAAAAAATCAAAATACTTCTTTTTAAAATTTAAATATCAAAATACCTTTATTGTTTTTTTTTTTTATAAGTCGCTATTTGGAATGACGACTTCTTTAAAAAAACTCAAGTTCCAAATGACGACTTCTCAAAGGATGTTTTAAAATAAAATAAAAAATTCAATTTTTTTCTTCAATTTTTAATGAAATAACAAAAATATTATATATATATATATATAATTAATATAATTCATAAAAATACATAAATAGAAATTTTAAATTACGATAAAATTTTATGAAGTTCAAGTTCGAAATGCCGATTTCCCAAACGTTTTTTTTTAAAAAAAAGTTTATTTCAATTTATTTTTTCAATTTTTATTGAAATAACAAAAATAATATATATAATTAATATAATTCATAAAAATACATAAATAGAAATTTTAAATTACAATAAAATTTTAGGAAGCCCAAGTTTCAAATGCTGATTTCCCAAAGGTTTTAAAAAAAAACATTTATTTCAATATTTTTTCAATTTTTATTGAAATAACAAAAATAATATATATAATTATAATTATATATCTTAAAAATACATAATTATAAATTTTAAATTACGATAATTGACTAGAGCTGGCTGTAACATTTAAACAATGTTTTCGAGTATGGCCAGTTAACCGACATAGTCCACATTTTCTTGGTACTTTTTCTTTAATGTCCATTTCAGTTCTAATACGAGTACTATTTGGATGACCTTTTTTCAATATCCTTCATTAGATATAGGTGGAAACTCTTTTTTGTAGATGTTAAATACATTAACAACCTTGTACACGTCAAGTAGAAGCACTAAATAGTTTTGACGAGCATAAGAACATGCAACTATGACATGTGAACAAGGAACATGTATAGCCTGAAATTTTCCACAATCACACCATTTTCTTTGAAGGTTGACTTCAAAATGACCAATTGGTCGCACCTCTCTTGGGTTTACTGTTTCATGCACCGTGAAAGAATAATGATTTCAGTCGAATTGCATGACTTGGTGAGTATTAGATTTACCAACTTCACATTTAATCTTGTCCATGCAATCGTCTGTGTATACTCGACCAGAAGCTAATGATGCCTGATATTGTTGTCCCCTTTCTGCATATAAAACTCTCAATCTATAGTATGTTGATTGCACTAAATCAGTGATTGGGAGATTGCGTGTACTCTTGAGCACTGCGTTGATTGACTCGGAAATGTTTGTTGTCATGTGTCCCCATCGTCAACCTTGAGAATAAGCCATAATCCATTGTTCTAGAGGAATATTATCGATCCATCTTAAAGCCTATGAAATTGCCATCTTAATTTCATTGCGGTAATATTTGAATGATGGCTCATTTAATGCATATCATGTTTGAAGTTCCTTGTCCTTGAACTCTCTCATGAAATTTTGTGCAATGTGTCGGATGCAGTACACATATGTTGACGGATGATCATGCCAACCATTATTTGGATTATTATAAGCACTTTTAATGAATTCGTGTCTATCTGATATCAAACAAACGTCTACTTGAGATGTTAAATACCTTCTTAGATTTTTCAAAAAAAAACTCCAAGCCCCCCCAGTCTCACCTTCCACAAGTGCATAAGCAATGAGAATTGTATTTTTTTTTCTTCCATATTGTGCAATAGCAAGCAAAAAAGTCCTCTTGTACTTTCTGTACAACCAAGTTCCATCCACTAAGACAAATAGCTTACAAAATTTAAACCCAGATATACACGGGGGAAAAGTCTAGAATAATCATTTGAAACTTTTTGACCCCTTTAATAGAGTATTATCAAAATATGCAAGTGATACTTCCATTTCCATAATAGTTCCTGGAAGAAATTTTTGCATAGCCAACAACCACCTTGGAAGGTCATTGTAAGACTTTTCCAAGTTCCCATAAATCGTTTCGATAGCTTTGTTCTTTGCCATTCACGCCTTTCTATAGGTGATTGTGTAGTTGTATCGTTCCCGAATATGTGCAATGATCACCCTCACTTTAATTGATGGATCAACTTTCAATAGCGACTTTATGCTTTCGCATATGATGTTAGAGTCAAGCTTTGTATGATCATGTGACATAGAGGAATTTGCCCAATTGTGGGGCTCCTTCAAACGACCAATCACCCATTGCTTACTTTTTTGGCTTAACGAAGCCCTGCATTTGAACAAGCATTGTGGATTCACACATGTAATTACATACTTGTATTGATCAGATTGCACTACACGGTAATTGAGGGAGTGTTTTATGTGAGGGATGTTAGCCAATATCTAATATGTGAGTGAAAGAATGAGTGATCATACTTTAGAGGTTGAACCATTATTTGAGGAGTGGGTGGACTCATATTTGTTGAAGTTGGTGGCTATTTTCACAAAAGTGATCATTGAGATCATATCGGGATGAGTGTTTCCTATAGTGTAACCGAATGCCAAGATAAACGATGATGCTTATCTAGTTTGAACGTATTTCATGATGCTTATTTGGTTTCAACCTATTTCATGATGCTTAGAACAATAGAAACATGGAGTGCTTCTAGATTCTTTATTTGTTGGCGCACATATGGCACTTAGATCATTACCAAATGTCTTTAGGACACTTTTTAAGAGAAATACTAAGAAGTGCTCTTATCACTTATTAATGATCTAAATATAGAATTTTTTTTTTATTAAAAGTATATTGAAAATTGTGTATTTAAAGTTTTAAAGGTTCAATATTCCTAATTTCCAAGATAAAGTTACTACTTGTAATTCATTAAACAGGACCATAATAGCATCTACAACGGATGGGTGCTACCCCTAATAAGCACCATGCCAAATAGGCACCCATATTATGAACTAAAAAATATGAGTTATTATTGAGAATAGTGGTTAAGGTAGAGTCCTCTCTCTCTTCTCTTTTTCGTAGATCTCATTCGATAAATTATATTAAAATAAATGAATGTTGTTGAAATATAATGTTATAGAATTATTGGTGGAATCCATTTTTTTTTTTGAGGTGGAGAGAAGTATGTTATGAATAAAAAATTATAAAATAAATTATGTATATATACATGACTCATTTAATCATCCATATTAAAAAGTTTTGTTGTAGATGTTTTGTAAAGGTTGATAACACAACGCACTTTTAAATTAAGATTGTTTCTTTTTTTGTTTTTCATAGTGTCATATATATATATATATATATATATATATATATATATATATATATATATAAACATTATTTTTTTATTTATGATTCTTGTAATATTAGAAGAAAAAAATCAAAGGATCCAAATTCTTATTTTAATATGGTTAAAAGATATTTAATCTTAGACAACCTAAAAAAAAGAGTTATATCAAGACAACTTTATGAAAAAGCAAAATTGCTGGAAGAGTTGGTGAAGTTAAGGAATTTGAGACTTCCGAGGAACTTGTAGGGACTTTTGGGTACAAACTTCAAAGTACTAGATGTTAGTGCAGGGTACATGAATGTAAGTAAACCTTTTAAGGTTCTATTGGTTACTGCAATTTGTATTGCTTTCCCATTGAATTTTCTTTTCATTTGTCGAAGGCACGAGTTTGATAAAATTTTAAAATTTTATTTTTAATTTTAAAATAAAAATAATATATTTAGTAGTAGTTTTAATTTTATTTATTTATTTATGAATTAATTTTTTTTATTTTAAAAATTTTCAATTTTAATATCTTATTTTAATTTTTTAACTAAAAAATGACGATGTGACGTATTTTAAATAGTGTAATATATAATATGATGAATTAGAATGATTTACACATAAGAAATTACAGTAAAATCCTTTAAAAATTTAACTTTCATCTCCAAAAAATTTCTATTTTTGTAATTTAATTAATAATATATGAATAATTTATGTATTTAAATAGTTTTATATCATGAAATCATTTGTCAATGATTTAGAATATATCAATTCGTTGTTTTTTTAGTTCAAAATTTTTAGTTCAAAAATATGAAAGAGAGAGGGAGCGAAATTGTCGACTTTTAAAATAGGAGAATCAATTTTATGAATCAATAAAAGTAAATGAACCAAAACTGCAATTAAATCAAAATCATATCTTTTAATTTCTATAAAATTATTTTATAAAAAGTTTTAGTCTGAGTTGTATATTAACATATGTTTTTGAATGATTTATTTTTAAATATGTTTACATATTATAAGAAGTTTCTTACCAAAAGGTTATCTTAAAATTTGTTTTTTAAATTTCATAATTTTGTTATTTTTAACTTTTATTTGTGGTTGTTTAAAAAATTTATATTTAATTTATCTTAATTAAAAAAGTTCTAAATTTTTCTAAAAGAAGCAAAAAGTTCTTCAAACAATTTTAAAATTGAAGGACAATTTAATTAATTTTTATTTTAAAAGAACCAAAACTATTTGTAAGAATTAAAAATGTGATTTTTTATAAAGAATAAAAGCAAAATTTAAAAATTTTGTAAAGATTAAAAACTTATATAACCCAAAGATAAATTTTATACCTTTATTATAAAGAGAAAAATATTACACCCATGACAAAAAAAATTATTATAGCTATTTTTTTTATATAATATTATATTCAATTATATTTTAAGCTCATAATATAGATATTTTTCGGCTAAAAGTTCATAATATAGATAGATATAGTTAATTAATTATATTTATTAGTTATCAATTACTACCTCTAGTCCTCTTTGTAAACACAATTGGATCAACAAAAATTAATATATTTAATATATATATTAATAATTAAATATATTTATTTTTATTAACTAAATTGTTTCTTATTAAAAAAGACTAGAGAGAGTAATAGTTCAATAGATATATGATTATATAAAATAAAAAGGTTAATTAAACCTCTCATTAGATCTCCCTCTCTACTCTAAATGTCGCCCCTTTATTAAGTCTAAACACTTTTCTTCTTCTTGATACATTGAAAAGGGTAGTATAAGATTATTTTTAGTACAAAATCACTCATTTAAATATATTTTAATCTTTTAATTTAAATAAGTGGTTTTACATGATCTAGTTTTAATTTCGAGTTAACAACGAATTATGTTAACGATTTCTTCATTTGAGTGTTATGTTGTTTTGTTTGTCGTTTTTGTGCAACATTATTTGATTTTTGGTCTTGTTTATTATTCTTTTGATTCACATTGACAAATTAGTTTCGATTCATTGCAAACTCAATCAATGATTTTAAATATTCTAGACACTGTAGTTTTGTTATATTTGTTGTTATTTTGTGCTATTAACATAAATGTTATGAGTTTGTTTACAAACTCATCTATTTTAAAGATTTAGTTTAGATTTGAGTCAGTCCTTTATAATAATGATATGACATATTAACATACTTAAATATCTATTTAATATTAACATCTTGAAGTCCTTAAGTCCTTAAGTCCAAACTCAACTCGTAAATGCCGATATTATTATATTAAACGTATTAATCTGAATTCGGAATTAAAACCTTTATAAGTCAACCTAGTATATATTTTCGCCCCTAATAATCACTTTCTAAAGAAATATCAAATAAAATTGTAGAATTTATCAATTCAATAAGAATTTTTCGTTCAAGTATTCTTTGTTAGATTGTAATAATTTAAAACGAGTTTGGATCATCCAGCAACAGCAGACGAGTTCAATCGATGGTGCTTATGCAGTCCTTAACTTCAAAAGTACTACCGCCACATATTTTTCCCCACATTTCTTTTCTAGATTACGTTGGACTTACTTGTACCGTCGGTGGACAACGATTTTTTCAATAAAAACGAAATTTTAACAAGACCAGAAAAAAAAAAAAATCAATCATTTCTCTATTTAAATAATTGAAAGATAATTTTTTGAAAGAGATAGCATATTATTGACAATTTAATATAACACTACTTTTTTAATCTTTTTAATTCTATCAGAAAAGTTAGTTATTTATACACGATAATCGCACTATCTTATCTTTTTAAATAAAATTATTTACACTAATTAGTTAATTATGTTAGTTTGTTATTTTTTTTATTGGTTATATAACTCTGTACCACTTGATGTATTTGATTCTAATTACAAATACAATTTTCATATTATACTTTTTTATATTTTTATCTTATAAGTGACTTTTATTAATAATAGTAAAATGGTATCATAGTTTATCAATTCGAGTCATCTACCATTTATATCTGGACGTCAAATTCAACATTATTAATTGTGAAAAGTTGTATTGAGAAAAATTCAAATCACATTGAGTCGAAAATAAGGCCTAAATGTAGTTTTTAAAAAGTAACAACTCTTAACTAACCAGACAATTTTTTAAAAAATAGTTATACTTGATATAAATTAAAATCTAATGTCATCGAAAAACAATTTTGTATGGCTTATACATAATTTATAAAGAGAGACATTAATTTTGTATTCCTTCTCAAAATTTTCATTAATTTTTTTTAATTGAATTTGTTGATATATTTTTCTTTTTATGTTTGATTATAGAGATTCCAATCTATAATCTGATTCAAATTCAAAGAAAGAAAATCACAATTTTGTGATAGGTACATTTATGACAAACTATATATGTGACTTAATAATTCATCAATTATAATGCGCATCAACGAACCTTACATGTATTTGTTCCGTCATCTATCATAATTAAGAATATAAACAAATAAGAATTATGGCGATTATATGTCATTTGATCAAAATATTTTCTTTCATGTACTACTATATTAGTCTTTATACTCAATATGATCTTAAGTTGAGAATTGCTTATTGGGTTCAAACATAAAATCATTATTCTTAACATATCTCTAATTGTACAAGTACATAAATAAAAAACAAAATAAAATTAGAAACCATACACAAATGAGCTAAGAGCGTCAAATATATATAAATAAAATATCATCATTCAACATCTTTTAACAAATATAATGCTCATAATTTCTACATGGCCACCAATCATTTTAGGTAGTAACCCTTTCGTGAAAGGGTAAGCAATCATAATATTGATGCTAATATGTTTAATTAACACTCTATGATTCTGAATTTCTTCTGTAACGACAAAATATTTCAATTCTATATGCTTAGCACCTTGTAATATTTTTTGTTTTCAGAGAAGAAAATCGATGCATAATTATCACAATAAATTTTCAGCGATTTAACAATACTCTCGATAGGTATAAGTTCTAAAATAGAGTTTCCTTGCCAATTATTCTAAACTATGGCCTTAAAGCATTCCACAAATTCAACCTCCATAGTGGATGCAACAATGATTGATTGTTTTGCACTCTTCCAAGATATCAATACTTTAGCCTAGAGATACATATAACCAAAATGTTGACTCTATTTTATCTAGACATCCAACAAAATCTAAATCTAAATATTCAATCACTTAAAGATGATCATATATAAGTAAGCATGTGATCCTTCACACCTTGCAAATATCTCTAAAACTTTATTAATATATGGTTTTTGAGACAAGCCCAACAATCCTTGTGATCTATCATATAATATTTTAAACTATGGCCTTAAAGCGAGCAACAAATTCAACCTCTATAGTGGATGCAATAATAATTGACTCTTTTGTACTCTTTTATAATATCAATCATCCAGTCAAGAGATACATATAATCAAATATTGACTTTCTTGTATCTACACATTCAGTAAAATCTAAATCTAAATCTAAATATTCAATCACCTCAACATGATCAGATATATGTAAACATGTGATCCTTTATCCCTTGCAAATCTCTCTAAAACTTTATTAATTATGGTTTATAGGACAAGCCTAACAATCATTGTGATCTATCACATAATATTTTTATTTCATTCACATAACTTGTCTCATCCATAATTTTCATTTCAAAGTTGTTTTAAAGAAATTTTTTAGTCTCACATAATAGATCAAAATCATTAGTTGTAAGCAAAATGTCACAACATATAAAACTAAAATGATACACATTCTATCAGCGAGATCTTTATATATATACATCGATCAACAATATTTTCCTTAAATCTGAAGGACATACTAATATTTTTGTACTTCATATATCATTGACGAGAAACTTCTTTTAGTCCATATATTGACTTCTTAAGTGTACACACAATATCTTTCTTCCACAATTCTTTTGCTCTTTCAAAAAGAATTGACTTAATATTATTCATAAATAAACAAATATTTAATATTAGTGCTTTGAGTTATAAAGAACATGCAATTCAGATTTAAAGAAATCATTCTATGTATATTAATGTTTTCCTTTGAGAAGCCCATCAATACACACAATCAAACACAGTGATGCTATTAATTAAACATTTATATACATATGCATCTATTAGAAATATTCATTATCTTTAGATATATAAATAAAACTAATGAGACAACATACTAAAAACATTCATATCCATAAGATATAACACCAATTAACAATTAATCAATCTATGGGTGATCTAGAAACGTTTTATAACAATGAACTTTTAATTAACTCATAAATAAAAAATCATAAAATTTAGTATCCATATTATGAGCAATTAAAAACAAATAATAAATTTGAGGTTAAATAAATATACAAGTTTGATCACTTTAGTATATAATTGGAAGAAAATTGACATTCATAAAGAATCACATAATTCCACCGCATAATGCTTTGATATTACAAGTAAGTTATAGTTTTTAAATAAATAAAAGTTCACATTTAAAAATATTATCATAATTATAAGGATCTTGGAACATTTCGGTTTCGACCACACAACACTCCTTATCCAATTTTAACTCAAATGGACGATGATTAAATTGAGTGATATTTATGGACATTCTAGTGAATTTGACGACCACAACCTAAGAACGAAATCAATCACTAACACGGAGAAGCAATTTGAAAGACCATGTTATGTGGGCTAATGATGAGGAAAGCATCATAAGATACAAGATTCTAGAAAGAAAAAAGTATGAAGATCTGCTCAAAACCCAAGATACATTGTGGAGACAAAGAAGGTAGAGTTATATGGCTAAAGGACGTAGCCAAAAGTCAATTGAGTCTAATCAGTCCAAATAAACACATCTTTATGCAGTAAATCAGTTAGAGGGACAACTTAAGAAGCATAATTAGAAACAAATTTACGATAAAAACCAATAAGTCCAAGGAACTCTCTAAGTTGTTTAAGTGTTTGAAGTTGTGGTCAATTCACCATAGCTGCAATTTTTTATGGATCTGGTCCAACACCTTTCGGGGACACAATGTGGCAAAGGTAAGCCATAGATGATTAGGCGAAACTACATTTGAATTGTTTCAGAAAAATTTGCTGCTCAATTAGACATTTGAAAACCACTTCCAAATGATGAACATGATCCTACAGTGTGCGGTTGTAAACCAAGATGTCATAAAAATAACAATGAAGAATATGTTGAGATATGGTTGAAACAATTGGTTCATCGTGGTTTGAAAGGTGGATGGAGCATTGCACAGCCCAAACGACATTACAAGGAATTCATAATGACTTTGATGAGTGCGAAAAGCCGTTTTATGAATATCAGCTGATACCATTCGAATTTGGTTGTATCCGTAACGAAAATCCAATTTTGAAAATCAATGTGTATCGTAAAGCTCGTCAAGTAACTCATCAATAGCTGGAATTGTAAAACGATCCTTTACTGTTAAAGAATTAAGTGCATGGTAGTCAACACAAAACCTCCAAGTGCCCTCCTTTTTTTTAACAAATAGAACAAAAGATGAAAAAACACTATTGTTAGGTTGAATGATCCCTTTTTTTAACACGTCCAAAATTTGATATTCAATTTCTTGCTTTTGAAAATGTGGATAGCGATATGGGTAACATTCACCGGATTGGTTCCATGAAGCAGAGGAATATGGTGATCAGTGGAACGAAGTGGAGGAAGCTGCTTTGACTTAGAGAAAAGAGTAGAGTATTTGGACAGTACTGTAGTAACCTCAAAAGGAATTGTATAATTCGGGCCAATTTTCAGATACTGATGAAATGGGGTGAAAAGCAACAATTGTGTCAATAGCGTGTGTATCGACCAATCGTTTAAATTGGTGTAAGGAGGATTATTTCGGACTTGGCTTGGGATGTCCTTTCAATTTGACTACAATGCCACCTTGGTCAAATGACATTGTTAGCTTCTCATAATCTGTTAAGATTGGTCCAAGTGTTTTGAGCCATTGAACACTTAAAAGAACTTTTGCCCCGCTCAGAGGTAAAACAAAAAGATCCACAGTGAACAAATGATTATCCAAGTGGAGTCCAATTTGGTGACACATAGAAGAATAATGTAATTCCTCACCATTTCCCACCAATACTTGAAATGCTTGGGCTAGAGTCAAAAGGAGACCAATTGTTTCGCCACTCTATCTTTAATAAAATTGTGGGTACTACCGCTATCAACCAAAACTGTCAGAGGGTTTTTGTGAATGTGGCCTGTTACTCGCAAAGTTTGGGGTATGGTATGGCCCATCAACGCGTGCATACTAATTTGTGGGTTAGGTTTAATGTTTGGGTCTAGTTCAGGTGAAAGAGTAAGCTCAGCTTGAGGAAGAAGCTGGATAAATGCATCTAATTGTGGATCAGGATAATCAGATTCGCAAACGAGGAGGATAAATTGTTTCTTACAACGGTGACCCAGTTGGAAACGATCGTCGCAGTTATAACATAACCCTTTTCACGACGAGATTGCAATTCACCATGGTTTAGGCGTTTGACAGTGGGTGGTCTCGAGGCGGGTAAGGTAGGGTTTGGTGGAGGTGGGTTTGCTTTTGTGGTAAGGGAAGGGCTGAGTGTGAAATAGTTATGGGAAGAGAAAACAATTTATGGACGACAATTGATGAATGTATTTGAATGATCGTTGAGTTTATCCTCTTGGAATTTGGCCAAGCTAATGGCGTGAGAGAGTGAAACAGGTTGAAATGCTTGAACTTCACATCTGATTTCAGGCTTCAAGCTAGAGATGAAACAACTCAAATAGAATTATGTAGCTAGACCCACAATCCTATTTGCTGGGGTTTCAAAAGTTGTTTCATAATTTTTAACAGTGGTAGTTTGACAAAGTTTGAACAAAACACATTTTCGGTCATCAAATTTTGAAGGTGCAAAGTGAAGTTCCAATGCATGAAGGAATGTTTTCCATGAAAACAGCTGGTCGTTGCAATACATCCAATGAAACCAAGACAATGCCTCACCTTCCATGTAGAAAAAAACAACATTGAGACGTTGTTCCTTCGTAGTTTGATGAAACTCAAAAAATTGATTGATCTTAAAGACCCAACCTAAAGCATCAGAACCGTTGAATTTGGGAATTTCGAGCTTGATGGAGGTGTTGGTGAAATGATGAAGGTGTTCGGCCATGAGAGTTGGAAACCCAGTGGGCCTAAGCGAGTTCGCATATGCGTAAGTTTAGTGGAAAATTGAGTGAGGTTGGCCTGAAAGGTCTATTGATTGAGTAACAAATGGTGTAAGGTTTCAACAACCTCTGGGGTTGGAGGAGTTGGAAGGGTGGGTGGAGAAGCAACCATAACAACTCAATGAAATCACCAAATGAAAATGAATCAGATTTAGTAAAATGAAAGTAAGAATAAAATGCGCTAAAAAGAATTTTCCTCCGTAAGTGGAGTAGTCTCTGAATTTCTTCTTGCCTTTTATTAATTGTTCATATATAGTGTTGGAGTTAAATTCACAGCTTTAAAAATACTCTTCTAATCCATGATACAATCATTCATCCATTTGGGGCTAACTATGTTTCTCTTAATTCTCACACGCGGGCCTTGATCTGGTCCAGCATCATAATAGCTCAACTCATCTTCTTCCATCAGATTTTGACTCACGATAGTGGCTCTTTTAAGAATACTAAACTAAGAAAAATATAGACAATGACAGGATAAAAGATAAAGATATAAAAGATAAAAGATGTGTGAGTAAAATAACTTGATTGATTGTGTGTATGTTTGAAATAAGTTGTACAAGTTGTATGTATATAAAAATGATTGATTGTGTGTATTATTTGAATTTCTACTTTGAATAATTTTTTTTCTAAGGTAATCTTGTTTTGTTGCCTTGACCGTGAATGGTGCATTATTCTTTTGAATCCGATACCAACCAGTATAATTCCCCCTAAAACAACATTCTCTTTAAGACATTTCAACCAATCAATACGAACCCGAAGAGCGGCTTTTGCTAAAACTTTAGCAGTTTCTTGAAAACTCGCTTCAGATATGAAACTTTGAGTATTTATTTCTCACACGCGGGCCTTGATCTAGTCCAGCATCATAATGACAACTCATCTTCTTCCATCAGATTTTGACTCATGACAATGACTCTTTTAAGAATACTAAACTAAGAAAAATATAGATAATGGAAGGATGAAAGATAAAGATATAAAAGATAAAAGATGTGCGAGTAAAATAACTTGATTGATTGTATGTATGTTTTAAATGAGTTGTCCAAGTTATATGTATATAAATATGACAGAGCATACAATTAATTTAAATCAACATTAATTACTTTTTTTCTTCCAATTATATCATATAATTATATGCAACTTGAATCACTTTGTAATCATTATCTTTCATTTTACATTTATTGATGATAATAAAAAAATACAAAAAAGAAGGATTTGAACTTTTTTTTTTTAATTTTAAATTTCCATTTTAATAACAAATTATATCTTAAAACATAGCTTTAAAATAAGCAACTGCACATGAACATACAACCCTTTTTTTATTTGGAAGGTAAGTATGTACGTGTGATAATACTTTCATCCCTATTTTTTTTTAATTAATTAAAAAGTAAAGAAAAATAAAAATTACGGGACATAAACCTAATACAAGAAAATAAACAAAAAATAAAAAATTATCAAAAAATATTTCAAATCATGCCAGTTTTCTAACATTTGAACAAAAATGATATAATATATTATATATAAGACCCTATTTAATGAAATTTAAATTATATAATATAGTTATATATAAGACCCTCTTTTAAAGAAATTTCTCTTTAATATAAGTCTCTATTCAAATTGCAAGAAGCATTAACTAATTAGTTTTTCATAAAATATACCACTAATTAAATGTAAAGAATTAAAAAAACAACTTATCTCTGTTAATAATGGAAAGATAGTTTAAAAACAGAATGGACATTATTTATAATTTTGATGTGAAAATCATTTTTATGAATTTTTATACCTTAATCAAAAGAGTCTTACATGTAGGAAGAAATAATATAATAAAAAAGTTGATACTAAGAAATATATTACTATGAAATGTAATGAAGTTTTTTAAGGGAAAATTAATATATTAATTAAAGTTGAAACTACACATTTAAAGTAAAAATTTATTTTCATAATTTTTATACATTGATTATAAAAAATCTTTCATATAAAAAAAGAGGTAGTAATAAAAAAAAAGTGGATACTCATAAATATTTTATCATGTAATGAGGTTGAAATAAGTATAATATATTAAAACAAGATAAATTAATAAGCTTTTCACTTCTTATCTATATAAACAAAAATAAAAAGAAGATATATTTCACTTTAAATATATATACATAAAAAAGTATAATAAAATAATATAAAGTTATATAATTATAACAGTAAAATAAATGTTAATATGATTCATCCTTTTTAAAAGCTCACCTTTTCGCCTTTTTGTAAGTTTAATTAACAAAAAGTAAAGGATCCCTTTCATGACGTGGCGAGCATCAACACATGATGAAACGGTACTGTCATCGTCGAAATGGACGAGTGACAAGTTGATGATATGCATGTCGGTAATCTGTAGAAGTAAGGATCATTATTATTCTTATATAGTGACAGAATTATTTTTATATAGTGACATAATCGAATAAATAGTTTTATACATAAAAAAACACTTTTTATACTTATTAACGAAAATAAATTAAATTTTTTTTATTATTAATCTCTTTAATGTATAAATATTATCATTTGATCCTGTGACCATACAACATTTAATCTAAAAAATAATGTTCCAACACAAATTTTCAGATTGAATACATACATTGTATGTATTGTTTAATGCATTTATATATTATTCATTGTATTTGTATTTATATAGTGAATAATACATTTTTTATTCAAAAAATCATTTTCAAACTTTTTTATGATAGAAAAATATTTTAATGACACATATACATGTTTAAGTTATTAATCAATTAAAATATTTCATTAGTAATTAAAATATATGTAATTAATCACTCATTTAATATATATATATCATTGATCATTAAAATACATTATATGATTAAATAAAATACTCTAAAATAATTAACATCTTGTATTTAGTTATTAATAAATAATTGGTGACATACATTTAAATGATTAATAAAGTACTATAACTTGTTAATGGCACATATGGGGGGCTAGTTTGTCGCGAACCTTGTTGAATTGTATTTTCTGAAGACGAGGCCGCCTAGTGTTGGTTATGCGGGCCAAAGGGTCCACATGACCTGTTTCTCTTTTCATTTAATTTTATTTTATTTGATAAACATTAAAATACATTATAACACTAAAACACTCCCAATTACCACAAAACATATAAGAGATAATAAAAAAAATTATAAAATGTAACATCATATTAGTGAGGTAACAAATATCTCTCTTAGTGTAGAGATATTAATTGAGTCAGTTCAAATTTGCGCCTATTCATATTTTTTTTCATTAAAATGCATGTATGTTTTAGTTGAAGTAGTCCATCAGGCCAGTCTGGCTCAATCCTGTTTGTTTTAGAAAATATGATTTACTAGTTTATGTGATTTATTTTAATTTGTATTATTTAATTAATTTGTAGAGTTGAGTCTGCCCATTGGAGATTGAAAAACATGCTGCAAACTAGTTTTGGTGATTTGTGTAAAAGTTGGGATGCTGTGAATATGATCTTGAAGAACCAAATGTGTATCATTAAATCTTCTTTTCAGAAAACCATCAAGGATGTTGAGCACGGGTATAATTCATCATTCTTTCAAAGTCTGCATCATTGTGTATCAAGGAAATGTTTTAAAAAAATTGACAAATAGTTGCAGAGAGTGAAGATTGTAGGTACTGACAAAACAATATGTGGTTGCTCAATCAGAACAACTCATGGATTACCATGTGCTTGTGAGTTGGCAAAGTTTGCAGATATCTGGTAATGTTATCCCTTTAGATAGCATTCATGTTTTTTGGAGAAAGTTAAGCCTTGAGAATGAATTTGAGGATGAAGAATCTTTATCAGATTATGACTTTTTAGAAGAGTTAGATGCAATTAAAGCGTACATGAAGAAACACGATATTGTAAGTCAAAGGATATTCAGGATTAAGGTGCGTGAAGTTGTATTTCCATATACAACATCAATACTTGCACCACCAGAAAAGGTGAGAACCAAGGGAGCAAGTAAAAAGAAGAAAGAATTTGATACTCCTCGTGATCCGTCATATTGGGAGTATGTTGATGCCTCCCAGCTGTCGAGTGTCGTGGACAGCTCCATCGCCCAAGTTGTCATAAAGGAAAACCAATGCCGCGGAAGCCCACGAGTAGTCTCAACAACGATGTAAATCAATAAAAAGAGTAATGTATTTAGCCTCAACACACGTATGTGTTTTATCGGCGAAAATAGTGCAGCCAACTAAATGCAACAAATACGTTCTAGCCGCACACTCAAACTGGTTAGTTTGAATGAGACGACTATACAAATCACGCAACCATTGCAATCTATATTGGGCACATTTGTTATAACTAATCTCAGCACATGCTTCCTCCCATGTTGCACATAAGTACTCATGTGCAACTCTTGCATCATTATTAGTATTCATATTCAAAGGTGCATCAAAAAATTTACCATGCGGTGAGATGTGAAGGAGAGTCGCGACATCGTCTAAGGTGATAGTCATCTCTCCAAATGGCAGATGAAATGAGCTGGTCTCTCTGTGCCATCTTTCAACAAATGCGGATATCAGCCCAACATCAACCATTGTGAGGTAGAACTTAAAAATATATATAATTAAACATTTATATTAATATATAATTAATTAAATAAACTTAAACTTAAAAATATATATAATTAAACATTTATATTAATATATAATTAATTATAAATGTAAAATAAATATAATTAAACATTTATATTAATATATAATTAATTAAATAAACTTAAACTTAAAAATATATATAATTAAACATTTATATTAATATATAATTAATTAAATAAACTTAAACTTAAAAATATATATAATTAAACATTTATATTAATATATAATTAATTAAATAAACTTAAACTTAAAAATATATATAATTAAACATTTATATTAATATATAATTAATTAAATAAACTTAAACTTAAAAATATATATAATTAAACATTTATATTAATATATAATTAATTATAAATGTAAAATAAATATAATTAAACATTTATATTAATATATAATTAATTAAATAAACTTAAACTTAAAAATATATATAATTAAACATTTATATTAATATATAATTAATTAAATAAACTTAAACTTAAAAATATATATAATTAAACATTTATATTAATATATAATTAATTAAATAAACTTAAACTTAAAAATATATATAATTAAACATTTATATTAATATATAATTAATTAAATAAACTTAAACTTAAAAATATATATAATTAAACATTTATATTAATATATAATTAATTATAAATGTAAAATAAATATAATTAAACATTTATATTAATATATAATTAATTAAATAAACTTAAACTTAAAAATATATATAATTAAACATTTATATTAATATATAATTAATTAAATAAACTTAAACTTAAAAATATATATAATTAAACATTTATATTAATATATAATTAATTATAAATGTAAAATAAATATAATTAAACATTTATATAAACATACAATTAATTTAATAAACTTAAACATAAATAAACAAATAATTAAACATTTATATTAATATTTAATTAATTAATTAAATAAACTTAAACTTAAAAATAAATATAATTAAACATTTATATTAATATATAATTAATTAAATAAACTTAAACTTAAAAATATATATAATAAAACATTTATATTAATATATAATTAATTATAAATGTAAAATAAATATAGTTAAACATTTATATAAACATTCATTTAATTTAATAAACTTAAACACAAATAATTAAATATAAAAATAAATTAATTTAATACCTCTCCTTCCCATAACCTCCGAGCCACGTGATGCTCGTACTGTGTCAACAGACATGTCGCCGTCGGTCCTCCGGGAAATCCGGTCTGCTGATCCTGATCATCAATATCAGCAGCATCATCCTGATCATCAATATCAGCAGCATCATCCAACTCATCAGCATCATCCGACTCATCAGCATCAGGATGTGCAGAAGTATCATGAATATCATCAGCGGCCTGCTCCATCTGTGGCGGCTGAGGGACATCCTCCTCCATATGTGCATGCTCGGTGGAGTCAACATCATCGTCCTGGACCTCCTGTTGTCTTCGACGACGCTGCCTAATTGGACGATTTGCTTCGTTGCGTCGTCTGTTTGATGCTGTTGGTGGAATTCTCTCTACACCATAACCTCTGTCACCTATCAAGTTACGAATAATTTGATCAAACGCACCTCTCATTCTAGGCACTGCAATATATTAAAAACAAATGAAAAAAATTTAAAAAACCCAAAAAACCATTTCGAAACTTTCACTGGAAACCAAACTTTCGAATATTTTCGAAACTTTGCATGCATCTCAAAGTTTCGAAACATGTTTTTTCGAATCTTTCAGAATGTTCGAAGCTTTTACGTTTCGACAGTTTCATGTTCAACGAAACCTTCGAAACTTTTGTACTTCGAAAGTTTCAAGTTCAACGAAAGTTTCGAAAGGTTGAATATTTCTGGAAAAAAACATGTTTCGAAACTTTCATATTCAAAGAAAGTTTAGAAGGTCTGGAAAATTCTGAAAAAAAAACATGCTTTGAAACTTTCACATTCAACGAAAGTTTCGAAATTTCCTTACTTTTTCACTTCGGGGTGGGGTGCCCAATACAATTCTCATCCTATTTTTAATATGGGTAAAATTGATAAGGTTAAAAATATTCGTTCATATTTTATGTTTTGTGCTAAAACGCAGACCCAAAGACATGACCGATTTAGCCCGACAAATTTTGACAACTCTAAACATAAACCTTTGCTTATGCGATAGCAGCAAGGTTGCGGTACTTGCATGGTGGTCAACTTTGCACGTATTCTTCCTGCTTTACAAAATTGAGATATCCTTTGGGGCACACCCCAAATTCCATAACTCTACCTTATATACACTACTAGTGTATGATATCCCTCATATGTGAGACTTTCTTATTTTTCAATTCACAACAATACTAACTTTCATTAATGTCATCATTATTTCCAACAATCTTCTATTAATATCATCATCATTCTCAATATTTTGCTTCTTCTTCTTCTTCTTGCTCCTTCAGAAGGCCGCATCCTCAGATTGCGATGAGCAACTAGAGCGAAAAAGTAGGGCAATACTGTATTTTTTTTTTTAAAGTGGGGCATTTTGGGATTAAAATATTAAAAGTGGGATATACATTTCAATTTCCCAACTTTATACGGTTAAAATTAATTTGATAGTTGTATTATTTAAATACAAAAAGTGAACAAAAGGAGTAGACAGTGTAAAATACAGGTTGACTTACGAGGTTGATGTGTGTTGCACGCGAATTGAGGTAAGATTTTTTTTAAAATAAACCGTCAGGTATTTGAGTTTTCAATTTTTGTTTTGTTTTGAAATGGATGATTTATCAATACATTAAATACAAATTTTTTTAAAAACTTATTATTGTAGGTTTTTAAATAATGCATACTCTTAGGACATTCATTGGCAATTCTCTGAATTTAATAATTAATAATAAAACATATTTTTTCATAGTCAAAGTTTTTATCCTAAATTTTTGCAAAACTATTACGTGGTATATAAATGCCGAGGAAACACAATTGAAGATCTACAATATGTTGATTTGTTTAAAAATATTAATGATAACTAGGTACATCACTAATTACCTCTTTATTCTAGTACTAAAATATGTTAAGATTAAGACGAGTAACAAGTCCTCATTGACTTGTAAATCTTCTTCTATTGAAACTTCTTATACCTTAGACATTCTTAAAATAGAGAAAATATGCAATACGTGTTCTGTCTGACGTTTTGGATTTGATGTTTTTGAGTCCACTTAATGACATGCTATATACCGAAAACCTTTCCTTCATCAACCTCTAAACCCTTTGGTGACAAAGACAATTTTTCATAGCAAAAATTCGCCTTGTTCTTTACATAAACATTACATAACTATACCTATACTTATACCTCCCATTGTGCTATTTTATCTTTCATCAATGTTGCATTTAACCACCTCGATATGCAGTTTCCTCCACTATACAATAAACTACTTGATGAATCTACTGCTATTATTATGGCTAGCCCCAACCTCCATAATCCACACGTTCCAATCTACATGCGCACAATGAATAACGTTATCTTTGTATCTCATTAGATTAGTCCAATAAAGTAGTATTTTGGTTGCGCCAAAGACTACAAAACCATGGTCATATTAATTTGTTGATGGGTTTCTAGCTTAACCATCATTGAAAAATAACTTCGACAAACCTACAAATAACACCAACTTCCTCTCAATAAAGCTTCAATGGCCACATGAAACTCAACAAACCATAATTCTTAACCAAGTGAAAAAAAAAGGTGTCATGTATTCTTAAAAGATTGATCACTTACAACACATCTAGAAGATCACAAAACCCAATACTCCCTCAATTGAGTTCTAGTACGAAGGCCATTACAACAACCTCAATTTTATTTCTTAAGATAGTTTGAGTATATTGTAAAAATCTTTATTGTTTAAAAAAGGTAACTTGTAAAAATCCTTTCTAGACTAAAAGGTAAATGTAAAAATCATTTCAAGGTTGAAAGGTGAATGTTGTAACTAATCAAGAGTGATCAAGGAAGATTGTGTGAAAGCAAAATCATTGTTGTGTGAAGCACATTAGTGCAAAAACTCAAAAATTGTGAGGATTAGACATAATCCACTTTGAGTGAACCAGAAAATATCATTGTGTGATTCTCTTATCCTTTCCCTTTTTATTTCTCACTCACTATCACTAACCATGTAGAAATAACCTATTTCATTTATTTTTAACTAACCAAGAACGTTCTGGATTTTTATGAGTACCCAAGATTGATCTTGAGTTAGTATAAATTGAAAGCAAGACTTAATATTTTACAAAAAGGAATCACAATTCAAACCCTTATTCTTTGTAATTGATATTGCTACTTAAATTGGCATTAGAACCTGCATCTAAGGTTAAACACTTAACAAGTGTTAGAGAAAACGATTTAGAAAGCAATGTCAAAAGCTAAGTATATCGTTGAAGGAGGATCATCAAATAGACCACCTTACTTTGATGGTACAAACTGCTACTTTTGGAAAGAAAAGATGCAACTATTTCTTAAATCACAAGATACAAGAATATGACGCATCATAACAGATGAAAAATTCATACCAAAAGTTGACCAAAGTGATTCAACATCTATGTTTAACTTATGTTTAAAGTGCTATTTAACTTGTGTTTTTGAGTGTTTTATTCAAAAATATAATCAAGTATATTCATACAACAATCAATGATCATACCATGATAGAAATTAAAGTAGATCGTGTCTTAACTAAACTGAAAATTTATGACAAGATCAGTCTAGGCAAATCAAAATCATTCTGGTTCATAAGAATATCAGTTTGGGCAAACCAAGATTGTTCTAGTTTATAACAGTATCATTTTGGCAGATCAAATAATTCATTTTAAGGATATGAGTAAAATGAAATTATTTCCCAAAATCTAGATCTTAAGATAAACAAACATGAAGGCTACTTAAAACAATGATCAAGCCCACAAGTTTAGCTAAAAGCCCAAAGAAGAAAACCAACATCAAGAACAATAATCAGATCAATCTCCAGATTGAAGAGCTATGAGCAAGTACAACTAGGACAACAAAGATGAAAATGACATTGTTGTTGCACCTTTACAGAAAGCCCAAGATGCGTGCAAGGCAATTAACTAACTCCAGACATCTACTAAAATCATCAGTCACGTTGTTCATTCAAACACAAAATCAAGAACAATCTGATTACAGAGGAATAATATTTTGGATTAAATAGTACACATGTCTATTAATTATAACTATAAACAGATGTCTTCCTAAAAAATCAGTAACAACTATAATGAGATTTCTCCAACCTTCATCATTTCTATAAAAGGAAAATCAAGGTGAAGGCAATAGAAAATGGTTTAAATGCAATTAATTCATCACTAAAACAATCATACTCGAGCAAACAAAACTCTTTAATCAAGCAAAAACTCTAGTTCTGTTATACCATATTCAAGGATCTTTTTATTGAGTAATAGCTAATAATCATTCTCAAACGAGTGTTGAATAGATTCTGATCCTATAATCTTCTATCATAATTTGAAACTCAAATTTATTTCTTAAGATAGTTTAAGTGTATTGTATAAATATTTTTTGTTTAAAAACGGTAACTTGTAAAAATCTTTTATGGACTAAAAGATAATTATAAAACTCCTTTCAAGGTTGAAAGGTGAATAATGAAACTGATCATTAGTGATCAAGGAAGATTGTGTGGAAGTCAGATCGTTCTTGTGTGAAGCACATTAGTGGAAAAATTCAAAAAATGTGAGGATTGGACGTAAACCACATTGGATGAACCAGGATACTTCATTGTGTAATTCTCTTATCTCATTCCTTTATTATTTCTCACTCTTTATCACTAATCACATAGAAATAATCTGTTTCATTTATTTTTAACTAACCAAAAACGTTATAGATTTTTATGAGTAATTAAGATTGATCTTAAGTTAATATAGATTGAAAGCATGAATTAATATTTTTAAAAAGGGAATCACAATTTAAACCCCCTTCTTTGTGATTGATATTACTACTTCAAGTAATACACATTCAATAGACACTTTTGACAACAAACTCATTAATATTCCTCGAAGCCTTCCAAATCGTTTTATCCTATCGCATTGCTTCAACGATATTAGTATGGTATAATCAGAGCATTTGCATGTCATTTAATACGGTGATTGCCACATCAAGTCCCATTTCGTAACATTTTCGTTAATGAAGTTTCCCATCTTCATTTGTGCAATCATATCTGTAAGAAGATGTGTGGTGCAACATCTCTAGGGATGTTCATGGGTTGGGTTAAACCAACCAATTTGATAAAATCGACTTAGAAAAACGGGTTGAGTTGGGTGTTTGAGTGAATTTGGTTTACAAAACGAAGAAAACTGATCACTTAAGATAGATACCGGGTAAAACCGGACTCGACCCTTATAAAACCGGACGACCTAGTTTCTCCAATTTTGATGTTGTTGTAATTTTTACTTCGCCCCGTTATAAATAGTAGTTTATTTTTCATACCAAAACCGAGATCTACTACATAATTGAGATACTGATTTTGACCTAATGTAACCCAAACCAAGCTATGTACAACCTTGAACATCCCCCATTACTTAACCAATTATCATTCCAAAGAGGTATTGTTTTTCCATTACCAATTTTTCGTCTATAACCTTAGTTCAACAAAGCTCTCGCTACACAAATAATCTACCATGAATAACTTAGATTATGCCCCACATTGGTATTTCAAAAATCCCATCGAGGAATATAGTTGGCTTTGAAAATTCGGGCTTGAGGGTGTTCCATGATTCTTACTCTTGTTTTGCAATAAATTGAAAGCATATAAATTGCAAAAATCCATACTTCCATTAGCCTTGTGAATTGAGAGCTTATCCTATGATAGCCATACCATCAAATGTCTTTGGAGTCACCTCAATGAGATCCTCACCAAAATGAATTTATCAACATTTCAAAAGGTACTTGAAGGTGTCCTCCCACTCCAAAAGTTTAATTTACACCAAATTCTATCATTGATGTACTTGAAGGTGGTCTTCTTATTCTTGCCAATTATGGATGGTAAACCTAAATAATTTTCAATCCCCAAGTCAATATATACACTCTAGACATGGAAGAAATTTATTTACAATGTTCCTGACTCGTTCCTACTGAAAAATTTATAGTATTGCCTTGTGCACTCCAAATAAAAAGAAAAGGAAGAGCGAATTTCCTTTTATCACATTTTATTTCGGAAGGTATTTGGACGAAAAATAATTTTGTGACATCAATTGTTTTCAAATTAACTCCTACACTAAAATCGTATCTACTTTGATTTTGTAAAACTTTTTTCCTTTTATAACAAAACAGCATGGTACCGGAATCTTTGCCTTATAAATCACTTAATATTTGTCACTAATGCGATCTTTGTCATCTACTATAAATTATGTTGGAGTACACTTACTTAGTGGAGGTGTTTTATATTAAGAAAAGATGCAGTGCCGTAGTCATATGTAGAATAATTTTACAAAACAAGTATGTTTTAAGTGTTGAAATTCATTTACCGCAAGCTTTCAAAATGGTAATTATTTGGTATAAATTGAGAGATAGACGCAATTAATGACCAAATAGTAAGTTGCAAATTCCACAAACAGATTTAATGATCTAATCAAATAATAATAAAATAACTCACTCAGTATTAGCCTCAACAACCAAAAGTCATTAGTTTCCAACAAGTACAGTACACATATATCTATCAATCCAGCAAAGCAGTCTCCACGTACCATTCAAATTCACATTACATAAAATCCAAACTCTACCTATTATACCATATATCATGATCTTATCATATCTATCTATCCTCTTAATATAAACCTCCAATTAATTACAAATAAATCATGACCAAGCGCATATTTAATTAAATCTTCTACGGTAGATTTTATAGTATAGTTAATTACTTATTAGACTGAAAGAGTTAGAGACTAAAATCTCAATATAACACTAACATACTAATATTGGTTTTTCCAAAAAAATTAGTATAACTAACTAAGTGGGACAAATTATGAGAAAAAACAATGGGTTGAGAGTAAAAGAAAAAATTTGACTCTCTAACTCTAACTAACTTGGCTGCAAACTTTTAATTAGACAAAGAGAAAGAAAATTTTACTTTCTTACAAACTACTACACCATAAAATCAATCATAAAAGATTAATTTTGAACACATACAAAAAGACACAAACGTCAACCACACGAAACTGCCCATAATTCCTTCCCCTAACAAAAACCTTTCTATATTTTCCTCTCTCAATACTCCTCACTTTCTACACTTCCACTCCAACCTCCAACCTTTCTCCAAATTAATATCTCAATTATTCTTCCTCCACAGTTTCACCAAAAACAACCACCACAACATCATCATGTCGATGAAAGAGTGCGACCACCACAAAGGAAGAAAAAGAAAGATGTTCCAAAGAGTATTTTGGGGAATCATAGTATTCCTCTTCATAATCCTCCTAGCAATTCTACTCATATGGGCAATCCTAAGACCCACAAAACCAACATTCATTCTACTAGACGCAACAGTCTACGCTTTCAACGCATCACAACCAAATTTCTTAACCTCCAACTTCCAAATAACACTCTCCTCTCGAAACCCGAACGACCACATCGGAATCTACTACGACCGCCTCGATACCTACATCACTTACCGGAGCCAACAAATTACTTACCGAACCTCCATCCCTCCTTCTTACCAAGGACACAAAGAGTTTGACGTTTGGTCGCCGTTTGTTTACGGAACTAACGTCCCGGTTGCTCCTTTTAACTTTTTGACGCTCTCGCAGGATCAATCTAACGGTAACTTATATGTTACCGTCAAAATTGACGGTAGAGTTCGTTGGAAGGTTGGTACTTTGATCACGGGTCATTACCATTTGTATGTTCATTGTCCCGCTTTTATCGCGCTTGGTAATAACCGTAACGGCGTCTATGTTGGGGATAACGCCGTTAAGCTTCAGCTGGACCAACGATGCTCCGTTAGCGTTTGAGAGCGTAAATAAATTTTATATAATTTTCATTTATTTAAGTTTTATATTATATACTCTCCCTATTTCATAGTATTGTATTTTATACCTACGTGTATTGAAGTTCTACACTTCTATGTTTAATTTGTGTATTTCAATTTTATTTTTTTTACATTTTGCTATAGAAATATATAGAAATATGAGACAGATGAAAGAGTGAGAGTTATATAGCAAAATCACATGTTGTAATTGTAATAACATGGCAATATAATTGAACCACAAATAAATTATGCTGTTTCAATCGGGATAGCAAATGAGTGTATGATGAAGAATCCAGTGTCACTTTCTTTCCTTTTTTTTTTGGGATATTTTCTTTTGCCTTTAAGTAACATTTATACTTTTTCATTCCTTTTTATCTTGCTCTTCTAATTCTATCCTTTTTATATCACTCATTATATTTCTCAAAATTTCTTTTTGTTTTTCTATATTGATTTCTATTTTTATGAAGTGATATATAGTAAAATAGTATATTCTCATAAAACTGGTTTATAATGACAATACTTATCCTTTAAATTCTATACAATATATATGTATATATATTTTCACATGTTTTTTTTGTTGGTGTCTATTTTATTTTATTTTAGTAAATTAATTTAATAATTAGATTCGCACACCATAAAGGTAGAGAATTAAAAATTTCTAAATTTAAATTTAAACCTTTACATATTAATATTATTGCAACTATCGACTAAATTTACTTACAAGATTAACCTATTATTGAACTACTTTTAAATAATAATATTATTTGTTAGTAAGTTGTACTCAATTTTTTCTAACTGCTTTTAGAGATACATTTTCCTAAAGATCAAAATATACCTTCCCCTAGCTATTTCGAGGTTATTCAATGTGTATACTTTTTAGAAGCAAAAGGTTCCTCTAGAGAGAGGTTGCATTTGGAATAATTAAATAGTATTGTTATAGCATAGAAGTTAACCAACCTAGCAATATTTGTGCAATGAGAATGGGTTTAGGGGTAAAGGTGAATTATTGAAGGGGTTGTGTTGTGGACGTCTTTAATTTTAGTGGAAATGTATAGGTGTATCAATTTGTTCCCATGTGGAAAGGTTGTGGTGGTCCTTTCAAGTTCCCTCTCACCTACCTTGGCAACTATCGTGAAAGAAAGAAAGAAAGCTTTCCTTCCATTAAGTTAATCAATGAGTGGTCCTTATCTTCATTTCTATTTTCAAATCTAATCAAAAAGCTAAGGGAGAAAAATGAAATCAAAAGGCTATAATGCCAAACTTAGCACATAGACACATTACATTATAAATTGATGACACGTGTTTAACATAGATGTCTCAGAAAATAGATCAATTATAAACGCTAACTATTTTTAGTAAGAAATGATTTCTATAACAATAAAAAATACAAATAAATATAGTATTTTATTTTAATTTATTAAAAATAACGATGTACGCCTTTGAACTAGTACCTTATTAGATAATCTTTGATTTAGTATATTTTTTTTAAATATGCACATAAATTTCCTGTTAAATTGAACTTAAAAAAGATGATGTTACATGATGATTGTTTGACTTAATAACAATTAAAGTTAATGGAAGATTTTTTTGGGAATTACGAAGTATATAATTACAAAATAAATATCTTTCTCATCTCCCTTTTGAATGGCGGTTATACAACTAATTATAAGCACAAAAAAGAGAATACAAAAAAGGAAACAAAAACACTAAAAGAAATCTTCATCATAAATTCAAATATGTTTTCTTACTTTTATAGAAATTCATTGTTGGTGAGAATCATGATATCAAGATACCTAATTTTCTAACATTTCATTCTTGAATGAGTATCAAAGATATTAAAGAATTACAACATAACATTTGATGCTTAACAAATCTACTCAAATTCAAAATGACAAACATATATCCTATATAAGTTGCACTATATAAGATTATATACAACAAAGGTGCATCAAACTACATAATTACCCTCCAAATATCATGTATGTACTTCTCTATCTCAAAATAAATGTCTTTTTTTTTTTCACACATACTAAAAAATAATTAAAGATAAATACTAGTGAAAAATTAAATTTTTAAATGTTTTTTAAGCCGTTGGTTTTTTACCAACGTGGAATGTAATACAATGACATTTTTTTAAAATATATAATATTAATTTTATTAAATTATCTTTGTTATTTATTGACGTATTTTCATTATTATAAAAAAAATATAATATATTTTTATAAAATATTTAATATTATGATAAAAAATTAAAAAGAAATTATTTTGAGACAAATTTTTTATATTAACACTACTAGAAATTAGCATTTTACCTGCGGCATTTCCTGCGGATAAATATCCGCAGGTAAGACCTAAGGATTTTCCTGCAATTCGCAATTATTTTAGGAAAATTTCTGCGGTGCCCGATTCCGGTAATGTTTCCTTTTGCTGCGGATTTACATGTGACTATACATCCGCAGCAAACTTCACAATTTTCCTGAGGATTTATCTGTGGAATGTTGTGGAATGTTCCCCGTGGAAATATTCGCAGCAAATTCCGCAGGTAATTGCATGCGGATTTTCTTGCGACTTTTTGTACCAATAAAATAGTTTTTTTTCTTTCTTGAAAGTTATTAAACTTCTATGATCATAGGCTTTTACTTTTCAAAAAATGATTGATGCAATATCATATTTTTTAGAAATAATGAGTTTTTTTTTTCAATTAATTTTTTTTGTGCGTAAAAGTTATTTTAGATGAGGTTAAGTTATTGGAAAATTATGGATAAGTGAATACGACTAATTAAGAACATTTAAGTGATGTAAAATTTAAAATTCTAAATAAAAATTAATGAAATATACTTGTCTAATTCTATTATTTTTTTTATTAATCTGATCAATTAGAGTTGATTGTGAATAATCTATCACTATTATTGTAAAACAACTTAGAATTTTTTCTTTTAAAAATTTAATAGATATTCTTTTTAAAATTTACCATATGATTTTAACTTTTATTTGTATTTTTAAAATTGAAAGAAGTATTGGTTTATGTTTAAGTAAACATGTTAAAGTTCTTGTAAAAGAATAGCATGTTAAGTTGCATCTTGAGTAATTATGGCTCTAGTGTAGTACTTAATGACATATTTAATGTAGTCTTAGTTATTGTTTATATATTATTTTTGTTTTTAATTATAAGTACTATTTAAAAAATAATTTTGTCTTTAAATAGAAATTATTTTTAATTTTCTAGGTATATTTATTGTTATTATCTAAATATATCTCTTATTATTAATATTAAAATTCAAATTAATGTCAATATTGAAATTATCATTTTAACAATGAAAATCACCTAAATAATGTGTGAACCACAAAAGAAAAATACTCTTAGATGTTGAAATTATAGTCAATACTCATATAGTCACCGTTGTAAAATTAAGCTATGGACTTATTTTATCTTTGACCATTGTAAAATTTAGCTATTGACTTATTTTATCTTTGACCATTGTAAAATTGTAGTCAGTACTCAAAGGAAAAAAAAGGCAGTACCATTTTGGCTCCACTAGTTCACTCCCACCGAGAGCTCTTTTCTTCTCCTTTCTCTTCCTCATTTCATCGCAAATACCCACCACCAAGGCCTCCACCGCTTTCCTCCGTAAGCTTGCTTCTTGAGGAAATTTTGCTTAAAGCCAAATCCTTAGAGGAACTCGAGCGATACGCAGGTATTACCGCCTACAGTTAACAATCATCAACTCAACAAGGTATGGTATCGTAAAATTACATTGTTTTAGGGTTTAGTGATTTGGTTGATTCATTATTCGATTGAGATTATCAGTAATATATTTGTGTTCTGAATTAGGGATTATTATTCGATTGATTCATATGTTCAAAATTAGGGATTTTATGTTATTCTTCAAAATTGTGGATTGGCTTATCATATTTTCATTTTCTCTCCCACAGATTCTTCACGCTTGCTTCTCATTTACGTTGATTTGTGCTTCTCATTCCTCAAATCTTTCTCAGCTTTTTAAGCCGATTTCAGTTTCAATTTATAGAGGTATTTGATTCTATCACTAATGTTACTTTCTCGTTAGTTTGTGACATTAATCGTGGTACATTTCAATTTGTTTTTCTGGTTCACTTGATGTTCCTGATGAAAATAGTGGGGATGTTCCTGATGATTGTACTTAGTTTTTTTTTCTTTGGCTCATGTTTTAATTAATACTTAGTTATGATTTGTGAACATGATATAAATTTTGTTTAGAATTATCACAATATGATTTATGCACATGATATAAATTTTGTTTAGAATTATCACAATAGTTGGATCATGCTTTAATAAATATTTAGTTTTGATTTGAAAACATGATATAAATTTTGTTTTGGATTATTGCAATAGTATTTCAATTGAAGATTAATATTAAATATTTTAAAAATGTGTTTATAATAATATTTTCATATATTTTTAGTTAAAATTTTTATATAAATAAAAAATCAGACAAATTCTTTTAATGTGGAAATTTAAGCATGCGGATTCCTTTTTGAAAATTATTTTTATACGAAATTACCTGCGGATTTTAATGCGAAACATATTGTTGGTGCAAAATTTCGTATGGATATACCTGCAGATTTTCATATGAATTATATTTGTAGGAACTGTGCTGCAAATATTTATGCATGAAAAGTCGTAAGAAAATGCCTAAAGTTTTCTTAAACGTTGCTGCGGATTTTATTTAATTTTCCTGCGGATACTAAAATCATCAGGTAACAATTATCCACGAAGGTTTTACGTGGGGATAACGTTCCGCCAGAAAATCCGCAGGTAACATGCTTTCCTACGGAATTTTTGCTTAAAGTCGCAGGCAAATCCACAGGAAAAACGCAGATTTCTAGTATTATAAATTAAGTGATATTTATTATGACAAATGAGTAATAAAAAATATAAAGATTATTATACAATAAGTATTGTTTAATATTTTCAATGGAACAGTAACTGTGCTAACTCATTATTTTAAGAAGTGAAAATTATCTTAATAAATGACAAAAGTTCTAATATACCGTTAATAATTTATTCAATTGTAGCGTCACTTTCAAAAAATAATATTTTTTATTTACTAAAGGCAACGATATACATTGTTGCTTCAAATTGTAGAATAGGTAATACAAATTCAAATTTTTAAAAAAATAATAATAATGAATCTGTTAACAAACTCACAAGATTCAAATTAACGTAAAACAATAATATAACACAAAACAATGATATGTCTATAAATATGAAAAAATTTAAATGTCTAGAACACCTATGTTTTTAGATTTGTAACTTTGAAGATACCAAAGTTATTTATTAAATTTGTAAGAAAACAAAATTACTTTGTCAATCTAAACTAAAACGAACAGCGCATCAAGACGGAGAAGCCAAACAAAACCGAATCAATTTAGAAAAAGCAGAAAAGCAACACACTTAGAAGACAAAAACACAAAAATATGTATAAAAAAACAAATTTTATATAAAAACCACTTATTTAGATAAAGCGAAAGAAAAAACTATTTGAATGAGTAATTTTAAATTAAAAAATAATTATACATTAATAATTTTTTATATGAGAAAGTCGGGTTGAACACTCGATTTGTTTACAATTGACTATCAATTGAATATAGTTCACTTTGTATGTAAAACAACGGTGAAAAGTTATTAATATGATAAATTTAACAAAATTGTTGTTCTCATTCTTTCACTTTTAATCTCTACTTAATTTGTGTGTGCAAACGTTCAATATTCAATAGTGTTATTTTACATAGGGGTTTTCACACAAGATCTCTAATTTTTTATTCCCACTTCTAAATATGAAAGATAAATTGTTTGTATCACAATTTTTAACTTAATTTTATAATTTAAAATACATATATAGGTTTAATTAATTTTTGTTTTGATGGAAATTTAATTAATTGGAAATTCAAAATATAGAAAATAATATATTTTTTATAATAAGTCCTTTAGGCTATTAGGACGACCTATTTAAATAAATATAAATAATTTGTTTTACTACATTAATTATTATATTAAATTTTGATCTTTTTGTTTTATATTCAACTTTTAGTAATTTACACATATTAACCTCATTTATATTTTGATATATTTAAATGTATTATTATAAAATATAATTGAAGTATAATGTATATAAAGTGATGTTAAATATTCTTCAAAATGTGATGTTAAATATCAAAATAAAACTTAATTTAATTGACATATTAACTCATTAATCTATTCAAAGATATGTTTGATTACTTATTCAAAAATATCAAAATGAAATAGACTTTTAAGTAGGTTAACAGGTCATATCAAACTTCTATCAAAGTCAGACCCAGGTAATTTATCCTGGCTCACCATCAGCTTGGTAGCTACATCTAGTCCATTCATTTAGAAGGATTTAGCCATTATCGAGTTGGATTACATAAGTTTGGAACAAATTGTGTTTTAATTCTACTAAGTATATTGCTACAATTATGAGAAAATATTTCTTTTAGCAAATGCTTCTATAGAACTTAAACCTTTGAACTTTGAATACTTAGGAAATTTGAGCTCTAAAAAGTTTTTCTGAATTGTATGGATTTATGAGTTTATGAGTTCATGCTTTCTTCTTCAACCTTGAGTGTCTATTTATAGAATAGATTAGGGTTTCACTTTTGTCCTTATGAAATCTTGATCATATCTTTCTTGTGAACAAATTATGAATATATCTTCCTGTGAACAAACTAAGAGTGTATCTTCTTGTGAATAATTCTGAATGTTTCTTCTAGTGAATAATTATGAGTGTATCATCTTGTGAATAACTCTAAGTGTATCTTTTTGGGAACAAATTATGAGCATATCTTCTTGTGAACAATATTTTGACTATATCTTCTTGTGAACAATATTTTAACTATATCTTCTTGTGAACAATATTTTGACCATATATTCTTGTGAACAATATTTTAACCATATCTTCTTTTTACCCTAGTAATGATTTCCTTCAATTATAATTATGAATCGTATCTATTTTCAAATTGTGTTCAAAAACTTTTTCACATGAATCTTCCTTCATATTCTTGATTGATTGGAGCGGAAATGGATTCAAGCTTGTTCTTGAATATTTAGAAATTCTGATTTGATTATGTCTTTTCTTCATAATGAATTCTTTCAATCAGAGTCATTGGCTTTCTTGTTGGAGTGAGATGTTGTGTTTCAAGGATAATAAAAGTTAGAGGCAAGATTGTGTGACTTAGAATTTGTGGCTTTGGGCAAATCACATTGTTGAATCATCAAAGTCAGTGCAACAGTAGAGGTTGCATATCAGAGGCTTCATTTTGAGTGTTTTCGACTTTTTAGTAGCAAAATATGAGCTTTGAATGCATGGCTTGAAAAATCTCTTTAGAGTTAATGATAGAATGATATAAACTCTACATAGACATGCTGAGCTTGTGCACATTAGAGGCATGAGAGGGATTTTGAGACATGTTTCATAGTCAGTTTTTAGAGGCAATCTTCAGATCCAGTTTTAGAAGCAGACTTTAGAGCCAAACATCATAGGCAGTCTTCGTAATCTTTAGAGGCACATTGCTTTTAGAGGCATATGTTCAAAGGTAGATGCGTATACTTTTGTGTTCCTCTAATATCATCTTCTAGTGACTTCTTCTAGTAACTTCCTCTAATACATTCCTCTAATTTTCTTGTTCTAATTGTTGTACGCTTAAAAAATTCATTGGTCTAAACAAATTGTTCTCATGAAATACATTTGTCAACATCAAAATCACAAGAAGAAAAACAATTTGGTTCTAACAGGTACCACATTCCTTAGAATTGTGAAGTGCTTCTCAACAAGTCCTAGTTAAACAATACTCCTCGGTCCTGTCCCAATCAAGATCTATCAACACTATATTGTCAAACTTAATATTATGACATCTTTCATAATTATTATCGCATATTCTTATTACAAAATCTACCTGTTGATTGAAAACTATTATCACATAGGTTATACTTAAAAAATTGCATATTAATGTTAAATTGTTTGATATATCATTAACATACTTTTAAATTAACCTCTCACAAACTTTTATTAAATAAGTTAGTTTTGATATATCTCATTTAAATATATCAAATTATTTTATATTAATATTTATATAGATATGATATATGTGACTGTAGTTTTCAATTCAATAATAATTTTTTCAAATACATATATACAATTAAAAATTATCAAAATTGTCACTATTAAATCACACTACAGTGGCAAATGATCATAATCCCACAAAATACAATAAGTGCTGAAAAGAAAATTGATTTTATTTTGAAAAAGGTATTTTAGTCTAGAAAAAGGTGGGGAAATGTCTCCAAAGAAAAAACTTAGGTGTGAATAACAATGCATTGTCTATATCATTATTCCTAATTAACGAAGCATAGTTAATTCTCCAAGGCAACAACCAATGTAAACATAGATCTTGGTGTTGGCACCATTTTACACAAGATAATAATCTAACTAATCCTAGAGGCTAGAGCTAAGTGTAATTGGTGTGGGGCATCATATGCGGCCGACTCTCATAAAATTGGTACAAGCAATCTAAAATCTCATTTTCTTATCAATGTAAATTTTTTTCGAAAGAGTCTCTTCATTATACTCAAGCAAGGTAATCATTTTGACGTTGATGCACACAAGCAAGGTTTAGCCAATGTGATAATTGTAGACAAGTTGCCTTTCAAGTTTTTTTAGGAAAAGGGATTTCATTATTTTATAAGTGTTGTGCAACCTAGATTTTCGATTTCTAGAAGAATTACAATTGTTAGGGATTGTTGAGATATTTTCATAAATGAAAAATATAAGTTAAAAAGTATTTTTAATAAGGAATTACAAGATGTTTCTTCCTTGTCGGACTGCATATTTCATTGATCAAGATTGAAAATTGCATAAAAGAATTTCAATTTTTGTCCAATTACAAATCATAGGGGAGACACAATTGGTAGAAAAATAGGAAAATATTTGGAGGCTTGACAAATAAGTAGAGTTTTTACCATCACGATTAATAATTCTAGTTCAAATGATGTTACTATCTCTTATTTGAAAGGTGGAATGAAGGATTGGAATTCCATCCATTTAAAGGGGAGCATATGCATGTTAGGTATTGTTCACACATTTTAAATCTTGAGGTCAACGGTGCATTAAAAGGGAATAAATGCATTCTTCAATTAGCAAGATTAAGAATGCAATTAGATCTGTTCAAGCATCTCTTGAGGATTGGGAGAATGCAAATTAATTTGTTGAGTTCTTGAATTTTTTTTATGATATCACTCTAGATAGTTAATCACAGTGTTTTCTAGCGAGATCCCTCTATCCTAGTGTAGTGCAGTGTCTGACCACTATGGTATGGTATGCGACGGCATGTAGCAAGACCTCTCTATCTCGATGTAGTTAATCTCAGCGAGATCCTATTGTTATTTATTCATTCTCTATTTTGTTGTTTCTACTTTCATCCAAAAAGAAAAGGAAGAAGCATATGCTAATGAAGATGATATTCATCTTTGATTTATGTGCTGTAACATGCATTTGAGTTTTAATATATAGTTATTTTATTACTCAGTATTAAAGACTTTACTATGCATCTTTATTTTTTTAACTTTTGTTGGAATTTCAACGTATGTTTTCAAAAAGAGTGAGACTTGTGGATTTTTATGGCTATTTATGAATGTTTGAGAGTTTAATTCATTTGTTAATTTTGCATCAAATATAGGTCTATATAGTATCATTCATGTATCTTGTCCAAAAAATAGTAGTTATCTCATCTATCCTTAAATGCGTTATCCCATTTTTGAGGTTGGTCGTGATGCACTGCTATTTGGGATTAAGTACCTAGATATCACTAATAAGGTGTTTGGTTCAACTGTTGTTATTTCTTCTCAATATTCTTGCAAAAATAGTTGAATGCAAGAAAGAGAAATAATGTAAATATTGTTAGAATGCTAAAAATGTTAACATGTTGATATTTGTTGTAGTGATACTTTGATCCTAGACATAAGCTTCAATACGTTAGCTGGGGCATGAAAAAAACTTAGCAAAACAAGTTGCAGATTTTTTGTGTGACAAGATATATAAAGGATACTTTAATCGATATGTTTAATAGCTATAAGCTTTTTATTAGTCAAGGTTGTCTGAAAATTCTGCTTCGTCCTCTCATGATATGGAAGTGATAGAACTTGATGTTTTGGAGAATGATTTGAATTTCGAATTTGAGAATGACAAGG
Source organism: Cicer arietinum (assembly GCF_000331145.2). NCBI lineage: Eukaryota > Viridiplantae > Streptophyta > Magnoliopsida > Fabales > Fabaceae > Cicer > Cicer arietinum. The sequence goes on along the minus strand of NC_021163.2, from coordinate 26,391,589 downwards.
ATCTTGATAAGAATAAGAACGTAAATGAAGTCGGTTTGTATCTCATGGAGAGTTTGGAGAAGAAAAATAATACTACTTTTGACATCTTGAATTGGTGGAAGGTGAATTCCACCAAATATCATCCTATTATTGGCCAAATAGTAAGAGATCACTACTAGAAATTTTGCCTATAGTGACTGATTTAGAGATTGAATATTTTCAGTCACACTAGCGAATGAAATAGATATCGTAATTTTGAACCTAGAAACTAAATATTTTTTCGTCACTAAATTGGTCGCTAATGAAATTTAGGGACTGAAATCGCAACTGAATTTTACCAACCAAAAATTCAGTCGCTAGTTATTACAAATAGAAAATTTGCCTTTCACACTAGCGATCGGAATAGAGACTGAAATTTTGAACTTTGAAACTAAATATTATTTCGTCACTAAATCGGTCGTTAACAAAATTTAGAGATTGAAATAAGAACTAAATTTTAGCGACCAAAATTTCAATCACTAACTATTTTTTAATTATATAATTTAGTTTTCTTTATTAATAAAAAAAATGTGAAATAGTTTTTGCAGAATTATTTTTTCTAGAAAATGTGAAATATTTAATAACTAATTGTAAAAAAAAAAAAAAAAGAGAAGTATGTAGCCGTGCATTTGAAATTTGGCCCAGACAATCCTTGTTTGTCTTGTCAAATTTCTTTCTTTTTCAATTTACTCAAAGAAACTCTAAAATCCCATTTCCTTCAACCGTTCTTTCTCAACACAATCAATTTTTCTCACCACCACAAACAATCAGTTCCTCTTTCTTTCTCAACCCACCACAAATCCTAAAACCATTTATCTCATGTTAATCCCCTTTCATCGTCATTTCATCGCGATTCACAATCGCGAAACCAATTAGTTCAATCTGTTGCTAACCATCCTCTCACCGCCATTCATCACGAAACCATCCTCCGTTGTTAATCCCCTCTCAAACCAACCTCAGCAACTACGACGTGAAGGCAAATGGTTCTCTTAAACCATTAAACAACAATTGCAACGTGAAGTCCTCATTGTTTGTTGTCTCGTCGGCTATCGTGAACTAGAAGATAACGAATTTATATTCTAATTTTTTGATTATGCTTCATTCTTTGTGTTTTTTTTCTATGACCTAATCATTATGAACTTACTTAACTAAAGGGGGTAAAGAAATTCTGAAAATGATACAAATATGAATGTTTATGTTGGTTGATTTAAGGACTTGAGATATTGGGCTAGTGTGCTTGGTTTAGCATTTGATAAACGTAGTTTGATGAACTTAATTTTGTGCTATGGATTTGATTAAAATTGATTTGAAGTGAAGTGATTTTTGAAGCGAAGTGATTTTTGTTTAAATGTTTATGTTTTTATGCTTTCATTTGTTTTGATAATTTGTGGTGGGGTTAAAGGCAAAGTAACTTAAGTTTTGTGAAACCTAATCTAATCATCAGTGCATTATGACCTACTTGTGCATGAGCCAATTGTCTTTTCAGATCTTCTGTCAAATTGTCTTTTGCAATAAGAGATTTATTAAGGTAAGAATTTTCGATCACAACTTTTGAAAGCCTTTTAGTGGTATCTGATAGCTGCTCCTCTAAAATCGTTCGAGCTTGATCAAATTCTTTCGAAGCCTTCATCACAACATCATAAATCCTTTGTTGCATATAAGGTGTTTGATAATATGCACTTTTTGTAATTGTAAGTCGAGAGACAAAAATTTGCAACTTGATTTGTTTTAGATTTGATTGTTGATAAATTATGAATGTAGCTTTAGATTTTCAGACTCTGCTCATGATTCTCATGCTGTCTTTTGTATGTTTTACTGAAATTGGAGAACATAATAACCTGCACCGATGAGAGGCCATATTATTGTGGGTCATGTTCTTCATCAACAAAGTGGGTTCAAAGACATGAATTTGAAGAAATGAGAAATAAAAGAGATCAACTTCGAGAGGAATTGGCTAATACAAGCAGAGCAATTGAGCGCAATAACCACTTGATAAAACAACTAATGAATAGCTTGAACTTTAAACTCATGTCATATACTAGAGATCAAACTCATGAAGATGAGATTGGTGATAATGATGATGAGGTTGGTGATCATGATGCTGGTGATTTTGATGATGAGATTGGTGATAATGATGTTCGTGATCATGATGATGAAGAGTTAGATGGATAATGATAAGTTAATCTGAATAACCAATATGTTGCAATTTGTTATGACTAAATATATTATGTTTAAACTAAAATTTTATTTGTATTATTTTAAGTACTTAAAAATATTACTTAAATATATTATGTTCTTTAGTTATATACATTGATATGATTAATGTTTTTAAATGATTTTGGTGTATGAATTTTTTAAATATTGAAAACAAAATAAAAAATTGTTTTTATTGTTCTTTTGGACATTAAAGTAATGTATTTAAAAAAAATGGTAATATTTAGAGACAAAATTGGTGACCAAATATTTAATAAAAATAATAATTTATGTTACAAATTTCGTCTCTAAATTGGTCGCTAATGACATAGAAAATTAATTCAAAGTGGTTGCTTAATCAGTCTCAAACTTTAGTCACTAATTCAATCTCAAAAATCGATCACAAAATTGGTCTAAATTCGATCACTAAATTTGATCGCTGATTTGGTCGCAACACTAGCGACTAGTAGTTTATCTATTGATTTAAATTGATCACCAAATCGGTCGCTATTGAATTTAATGACTGAAAAATTATTCTCTAAAAGTGCTTTTTTCTAGTAGTGGATGTGTTAGCCATGGTTGTGTCCATTGTAGCTTTAGAGTCTACTTACATAGTCGCATTTATAATAAAGGTGGTTGAAGTTTTAGTATTTTCCTAAAATTTGGAGGATATAGAAAATCTATAACTAGGTAAATTTTTTGTTGTATTTTATTTTCCATATGTAATTAGAGTGATTTGTTTTCTCTAACTTTTTCATTAATAAATTATTTATATCTTTTACACATTTTATAACATGCCCCAACCCCACAACTAACTGAGGAAGTATCTGATCTTGAATTTGATTAGTTAGCAAGTAGTTGCACTCACTAATGTTGGAAGTGATATCTAATTAGTTATGGTATGATCACTTGAAGTTGATTTAATTTTAACTTTGTTGGGTTTAATTGTAAATTATGATGGTAAGTGATAATTTGATTATTAAAATGTCTGCTTATTTTGACTTTGTAGTCAATATATGATCAATATTGCAACCTGAAACTCATGAAGTTTTGAATGCTACCATGAATGAATTTTGGCCTTGAAGTTTAGCCTTATTTCCAAGTGCATGCTCTAGCTATTGATTTTGGAAATTGGAACCATTTAACTTTCCATCTAGAACTTTTGGATTTCTTCGTCGAATTTAATAATTTTTAAAGCAACTTATTCTAAAAAAAATGGCCAAACAACTTTTTTTTACCAATGGTTAAAACATGATTTTTTTTTAAATATTGCTAAAATGAATGTTATCCAATTTTAAAGAAAGCATTTGAAAACCAAAACAACATAAACAATTCAGCCTAAAGGGAAAATCATAAAGTGCTCTATTACAAATTAACACCCACCAGAATTAAAATGTTACATCACTATCACTGAATATTACAACATTGTTCTTTCTATTATTTAAATCTATGAGCAATAACACAAAAATAGACTTCAAAGCATAGTGAAGCTTTCATTAATCATAAAAAGTATTAGATGAAGAGAGTATTGAGTGAGTTCACTCCTAAGTGTAACACAACAGCTAATTAATAAAAATAGGCTTAGTGGGCTTGGCCCATGATGATGTAAATGGATTCAAAATCCCAAATTAGTGCTTTAGCACTGTTAGGAAAAAGAAAGAAATAACACTGTAGCCGTTAAATTGTTATATGAGAGAAAGAAAAGAAAGCTCCTGAGAATAGAGCTGCCGCTACATGGAAGAAGGAAAAACATGGTTCTCGCAATGAGCAAAAACAACCGCACAAGAGGATTGGACACTACATCTTAACTCATAACTTTAAGGCAATCGACTTATGAATCTTATCATTTATATAGTGTTCAATATCTATTTTTCTATTCAATGCAAGATTGCTTTACTCAAACCTGATATAGCAACAATATTATCTTCAAGTGTGAGTCCATCCATTAATTTGGACATGCTCCCCTCAAACAGAAGTTTTTTCATCTACTTGCACTGTCATTGGATGCACATCAACGAGACACGCTACCTGAACACCCTTTGTCTATAAGACTTTCGATACAAAGAACCGGTCACATTAAACCATTGACTTTGATATCACTATTGGACTAAGAGCAACTACACAAATCGAATGAACATCACATCTTAACGCAAAACCTTAAAACAATGAATTTATGAATCATGTTACTTATAGTGTTGAATACCTATTTTTTAATACCTATTTTTTAATCAAATATAAAAGTGAGAAGTGTAGTTATGCTAAAGTGCCAATGAAATGTCTCATATCATAAGGCAAGATTGCATTTAAAACCTAGAGGTTTGTGTGCAGGCTACTCTTTACAAACCAACATTTCATGAATAGTACCAATAGGGAATAACGAATGAGAAATGCAAAAAATTAATTTACCGTCAATAGTACCTCATTTCCAATTGAAGCATGAAACCCAATTATTAATTAACACAGTTAACATTGATGGCTACTCGAATTTAAAGAGGTGAATATTCTTCCATACAATAGATAAAAATGATTTTTCAAATTTTTTGCAGAAGTGAAATTATGATTAGAACTATTAATAAATTTTTTGAGATTTATTGCAAAATACTACACTTGATAATAAAAGTTCAATGTGTTAATTTCTTAATTAAATAGAGACTTCAATTAGGAGATTGATAAAAATCAATTGACAACTAATATACAAATTCAATAAAACTTTGGGTATGAACTCAACCAAACATGGTAATGCAAACGACTAACACCAAGAACTACATCAGTGCAATACTAAACTTTGTTTTTCACTTCGTGTTTAAAAGAAAATCAATTTTCAATTTTCAATACAACTAAAATCAACATTAAGAGCATAATTTTATTAATGTTCTTCAATCAATTTTGAAATAATTTTTTCTCACTACTAAATCAGAAATTTTTAAACAATTTTAATCAACACTTGTGTAGAAACTTTTTTACATTGACCAAAAATAAGTTTTCAAGAATCAAAACTTTGTGTTAATCAATTAATTTGCAAAAATGAAAAGATTAGAAAAAAAAAAAATGACACTGGATTTTATCTTGGTTTGGTCACTTCGTCCTCACTTGTGACCTACATCCATCCATTTCCTCAATTGATCATAGATTTTCTTCCACTAATTTCATTATGAATGATGATGTTTGAATTCAACTAAAATTCACTCGAATCATATGAATTTAAGCAATTTAGCCTTCAAGATTTTCAACTTTACCTTGGCGAGGATGTTCAGGAGTTTGAACAGGATGCTCAGGAGTCTGAACAAATGGATTACGAGGAAGCTAAGGAGCAGAACATTGAAGAGCAAGTTCAGCAGCCCGAATTCCCTAGAGGATATGGGAAGGGGAGTTATATTTGAATTAATTAATTTTGTAATTAAGAATAAGTATATATTGTGTTTAGTACATTTTTATAATGAAATTTAGTAAATGATTTTATTGTTATGTTTTCCAATGACTCGTAGGATCTTGACCCGTTGAACGTGATCACACGTGGCTTGAAATTGAAGAAGTTTGTTGATGTACTTGTACCATATGTTATAAAACATTGGATTTAAGAATCTGGGCTGGTACATTTGTCTTCAGCTTATTTGACGATGGTTGACGTTGATCACATATATGCCTTTGTAGAAAGGTGGCATAGAGAGACCAACTCGTTTCATATGTCATTTGGAGATATGGCGACCATATTGAACAACGACACGACTCTTCTTCACATTCCTCCCCGTGGTAAGTTCTTCGATGCACCAATAAATATGAACACTAATAAGATTGTGATTGTTGCACATGAGATATTGAGAGCAACCTTATAGGAAGCAGTTGTTAAGATAAATTTTAATAAATGTGCACAATAAAGACTATAGTAGTTGTGTGATTTATATAAATGTCTCATTCAAACTAACATGTTATGTACCTCTTGCATTTAATTGACAGCACTATTTTTGCCGACAATACTCACACTTGTGTGGAGGTGAAATATATTAGTTTGTTCATTGATTTATATCGTTGTCGGGACTACGCATGGGGTACCGCTACGTTGGATGTGCTATATGACAACTTGGGAGATGAACTTGTTCACGATACCAAACAGTTGGGAGGATATATGATCATATTACAAGTATATGACTCATATTAAGTTGAGTTGAGTTTAATTAATTAAGTTGTATTTTTAATTTACTAAACTATCTTTTATTTTTTGTAAGGTGCTGGATTAACGAGCACTTTCATCTGTAAGCGGTGCGATAGTGAAATGATTCTTGAGCATATTCCAAGAGCCCGTATGTGGATTACAAAACACGTTGTTTAAGATTGATTGCTAACATATCGGCGAAGACTTGATGCTATTTTGTTTGAGAATGTATTGTTTACACCCTATGATGATGACCAAGCTAATCATCCTTTTGAAGCAACATTGATGTTCTCCGACTTACTTCGTTGAAGTAGAGTTTCAGTCCCATATATATTGAAGCGATGTCTTGGACAATTTGATCGAGGTTCTCCAACTACCTTTATTGGAGTGGAGTTGCATTGGTACGAAAGAACTCCATAAATGCATCTAACCCAATTTTTTTAATAAGATACTCCCAATTACTCTCTCTCTATATCGTTCTCTCTCTCTTTTCTATAATCCCAATTACCCACTCTAAAACTAATTAAAAGTAAATTTTATCTCATATCTTTTAAAACGAAATATAAATAATTGTTACAAAAAGAAATGAAAGATTAATAATGTTAACTACTTCTCTCTAATTTAACTGTGATTTAACGGTAGTAACATTAAATTATCTCTATTTTGATTCAACTTTTTATATTTCTAATTAATGAATCAATTTATTATAAATATAAATTATCTCTATTTTGATTCAACTTTTTATAAAGTTAAACAACATTAAGAAGTAATTCAACAAAATATCATTGACTTTTATTTTCACAGTCTCTTTGCTCACAACACAACCATTTTCCCTCATTTTATTCCTCTTTTTTTTTTTTTTTTGTTAACCCTTGAATTTAAACAAACAAGTTGAGCACCCCCACACTTATTGAAGGAAATACTCGTTTATTTTCCAAGATTGGGTCAATTCATTGTTTTTCACTTTTAGGCTTGTAATGAGCTATATAACAAAGAATAGGATAATTAGGCTCAAATGGGCTTAAACAAATGGATAACTGTAGTGTAGGCTTATTTAGCTAGTAGCTTAATCAAGAAACACATGCCTAGATCATTTCATTATCTGCATGCGAACAAGAGTCAAGTTAAGTTCTGGCGTAACTAGCAATCATAAGTGAGATAACACACAAGAAAAAAATAAAGATGGGAAATGTATTTCATTCATAATAAGGCTAAAAAATCTCACAAAGGTTAATGACTTATCACAAATGATACACAATTTATCATTTTAATCCAATTTATTTTACCAAGAATGAAAAGATACTATCCAATCATGTCAATCCAAACAAACTCTCAACATTTACAACCATAAAATCTGATGAAAAAGCATGCAATGCAATGTCTATTTTTTATTATTATTATTATTATTAATTTTTTTAAATATAACAAATAAAATCCTAAATAATACCCCCACACTTAAATTACACATTATCCTCGATGAAAGTAACAAGTATAAAATAAGAGTAAGGAAAGGGAGCTCCCTGTTCAAACTCCAATGAGAGTTCTTCTATGGTAGCATCTTCAAGTGAAAATGAGAAGGCTCTCAGCTTTTTGTGGTCTTATGTGACTCTTTGAGGCTTCATGGTAGAACACACAACATGGAATTCCTTCAAGTGTTTGTGGGGATCCTCACCTGCAAGACCATTAAATCAGATTTAAGTTCAGATGGTACAATAACTTTAGGATATGTGATACACAATGCATTATAATTGACATCAAGTACAATTTTCTTTGAAATTATTCGTCTTCTAGTTTTTATTTATTGGATTATCGATTTCGACATATTTCTGCTTCTAGATTAAAATAGTTGGCTTATATTGGAGCTTTAAGAAAGTTATAAACTAGTGATATTTTATATTGTTGTGGTTAACTTGCTAAATTTTCAGCTTAGTCGTTTAGTAAAAGTGTTTACATTTCATATGCAACTTTTGATTTAGTTCACTTTGATTTTTGGGGTTTTTGGGGGTCTATCATCGGTTCTCGCTAATGGTAGATCGAGATATTATGTTTCATTTATTGATGATTACACTCGTTGTTGTTAAGTTTATCTTATGAAAAATTGATTTGAATTTTTTATATTTATCATATGTTTCATGCTAAGATAAAAACTCAACATAATGTTGTTATAAAGATATTTCATTGTCATTTAGGTGGGGAATATACTTCCAATAAATTGGTAAATTACTTGTTTATGATGGCACCCTCCACCAGATATCTTGTATGGACACTCCTTAATATAATGGAGTTGTTCAAAGGAAACATCGTCATATTATTGAGATAAATCGCTCCCTTTTATTTTATGCTTCAATCCAAATGAGTTTTGATGTGAAACAGTTCTTATTGTTGTCCATGCTATTAATAAAATCCCATCATCTATCATATCAGGATTGTCTCCCTTTAAAAATTGTATACTTCTATCCTTGATTACTCTTCTATGAAAATCTTTGGTTTTACTTGATTGAAGTAACAATGTCGATTTACAAGAAAGGGGGGTTTGAATTGTAAATATACCTTTTAAAAAATTCCTGTTAAAACTTAAAAAAAATAACTCAAGATTGATTTTGGTTGTGAAAACAGAAGATGGAGAACGTTCTTGGTTTTAGTAGTAAAACGGAGAACGTTCCTTGATTAGTTAAAAACAGAAAATCAGTTTATGCTTTAATTAATTCAGAGTGATAAATAGAGAGATAAGATAGAGAATACCACACAAGGATTTTATCCTGGTTCACCCAATGTGGGTTACGTCCAGTCCTCACACTGTGAGATTTTCCACTAAGTGTAAAAGAGCTTTCTTGAACTTACAACACCTAGTCTTAGATCAACCTTGATCTTATTTTAACCTCTAATGCTTTCTGCCTAGAAAGCAATACCAGCACCTATCTAACCTTGATAGGAAGTAATCTTAAAACAAACTATAAAGAAACTCTTATAGTTTGAGTTTTTACAATTTGATTGTTTTGACAGAATCTGAAATTTCTCAACTCTTGTTTGAGAATTGATTCTTTACAAAGGATCTAATAACAATTGCACAAGCTGTTTGATAAGTAAAAACCAGCAACTGTTTTGCAGAACTCAGTGAGCAAGATTGCCTCTGTTTTGCAGAATTTCAAGTGTGTATGTGATTGATTATGGATTTCGAAGCACTTGAATTTCTTGCTGAGAACCGGGATAATAGCCTTCTATTTATAGGCTGTAGATGTACTTGAATGAAGGTACAAGAGCTGTTGGAGAGACTTTGCTTTTTTGACTGAAACATTATTTTAGAATAAAAATAATACTTCTTTGAAATAGCTTTTTGACTTTTAATGGTTTAGCATTTAAAGCATTTATGTCCTTTCTTTGACGTTTCTTCATTGATCTTGGATAGTACATTATCTGTTTTGAGTCTTGAGTGTAGCTAGAGAAGGTTGGAGAAGAATTGCAGATCAAAACAGAGAGAAACAGAGTTGTTGTCTCTGTGCAGAAAAACGGAGAATGATTAACGTTCTTGGTTTATCAGTTTGAACTTTCTTGAGCTTCAATAATCATTCTGGAGTTCCCGTTTTAAACGTTCTGGATTTCCTTTGTTATTGTCTTGTCATATGCCCAGATTGATCAAACTTTCTTGACATTTGAATTTTGGAGTATGCAGACCGTCATGATTTTTGTCTGTCTTTGAGTCCTTTGATCTTTGTGATCAAATAACCTTTTTGAGTCTGGATGATTTCTACTTGTTCCTTGCCATGTACTAATTAGATATGAATGATTTCCATAGCGGACTCTTTGTCACAGGGATAGAAAACATTTGACCAATATGTTGTGATGAACATTTTTGAAGCTGGAGATCTTTATCTATTTTAATGTTCTTGTTGCTGTTTTCTTTCCTTTGCTTGATTCTGTTCTTAATTAAATTCACTCAAAAACACATGTTAAATTAACATAACATTTTAGAATCAAAATTAACTTTCTTAATTAACCTTTGTTTATTTTCATCAAAACTTTAAATATAGAGTTTGTCTCAACAGTTTTGTTCTTCATCCACAAGTAGAATGCAATAAGTTATCTTCTTGTTCTGCCATTTGTTTGTTTCTGAGTTATAGGGATAGTCAAAAGGGTTATCTTTGTTATGATCCTCATGCAAGAAAACTTTATTTTTCTCGTAGTGTTATTTTTCTTGAGCAATTCTCATTATACTATATTTCCTCTGATTCTCATATTACTAATAGTTTGGAACTCGCCAATATTAATTTATTTGGTCCTAATGATAATGCTTCTAGTGATTATTATTGGAACTAAGTTGGTTTTCCTCTTGTGATTTTGATGTTAGCAAAGTTATTTTATGAGAATAATTAGTTTGGACTAACGACTTCATTAAGTGTGCAACAATTAGAACAAGAAAATCAGAGGAAGGTACTTAAGGAAGCGACCACATGAAGCTACCAAAGGAAGTCACCAAAGGATGAGATCAGAGCAACACAAAAGCATATGTGTCTGCTTCTTATCATATGACTCTAAAAGCAACGTGCCTCTGAAGGTTACGAAGACTGCCTCTGATTTTTGGCTCTAACGTTTGGGTCTGAAGACTACCTTTAGTAAATTGGTCTGAAGACTGCCTCTAAAATAGGGTTTGAAGACTACCTTTGAAGAATGACTTTGAAGCATGTCTCTAAAGCCCTTGTGTGCCTGCCTCTATTGTCCACAAACTTAGCATACCTTTGAAGATTTTATATCAAGCTATCATTAACTCTGAATAGATTCTTCAAGTCATGCATTCAAAACTCATATTCCGCTAATCAAAAGTTGCAACACACCCAAAATGTTACCCTTGATATGCAACCTCTAATGTTGCACTGACTTTGATAATTCAACAATGTGATTTTCTCAAAGCTATTAATTCTAAGTCATTCAATTCTTCCTCTGACTTTTATTATTCAAGAAATACAATATCTCACTCCAACAAGAAAATCAATGGCTTTGATGGAAAGTCAATAGCTCTGATTAAAAGAATTCATTATATAGAAGAGACTTAGTCGAATCAGAATTTTTGAATATTCAAGAACAAGCCTGAATCCATTCTCGCTCCAATCAATCAAGGTTATGAAAGAAGACTCACATGAATAAATTTTTGAACACAATATGAAATTAGATACGATTTTGAATTATAATTGAAGGAAATATTTGACCAAGGTGAAAAGAAAATATGGTCAAAATTTTGTTCATAATAAGATATGGTCAAAATATGTTCGCAAGAAGATACACTCATAATTATTCACAAGAAGATACACTCATAATTATTCACAAGAAGAAACACTCGAATTATTCACAAAAAATTACACTCATAATTTGTTCAAAAGAAGATACATTCAGAATTTATTCACACGAAAGATATGATCCAGATTTTACAAGGACAAAAGTGAAACTCTAATCTATTCTATAAATAGATATTTAAGGCCAAAGAAGAAAACATGAACTCATAAACTCAAAAATACTTACAATTCAAAAAAACTTTTGAGAGCTTAAATTTCCTAAGTATTCAAAGTTCAAAGGTTTAAGTTTTAGAGAAGCACATGCACGTATCTTTTTGTGAACAATATTTTGACCATATTATCTTGTGAACAATATTTTGACCATATCTTCTTCTGTACAATATTTTGACCATATCTTCTTGTGAACTATATTTTGACCATATCTTCTTTTCATCTTTGTCAAACATTTCATTTAACTATAATTTTGAATCATATATATTTTCATATTTTTTTCAAAAACTTATTCACGTGAATCTTCTTTCATATTTTCTTTTTCTATATTTTGTCACAATCTGCTTAGTAAAAGCAAAACACAATCCGCTCCAAATTTTTCTAACCCAGCCCAACAATGGTTTTAGTATTCCTTCAGTAATATGTGGTTTTTAAGTTGTGTTGAGAATACGTGACTTGTAGGGTCAAGATGTAGTTGCCTTCAATAATATGTGTTTTTTAGGTTGTGTTAAGAGGACTTGACTAGTAGGGTCAAGGAGTTTGTTTGCCTCAAAAAGTATATAGGTGTCATGTTATTTTGAGAAGACTGACTTGAAGAGTTAGGTATTATGTAATTCAAAGATTTAAATTAGTGGTTAAATTCTTCTAAGTGAATGGACTGGATATAGCTATCAAATTGGTGGTGAACCAGGATAAATATGTTTGTGTCATTTTACTTATGCAATTTGTACTTTACTGTTGCATCTAACTGTCTGATTTGAAAGAAGACCGACATGGTTGAGCAGTATTTCTCCACTTCGTGAGGAGAAGATTTGTTGGGTGGACTCACTACTCAAGTGGAACCCACCAATTTTATTATTATTATTATTATTATTATTATTATTATTATTATTATTATTATTATTATTATTATTATTATTAATATTATTATTATTATTGTTATTATTACTATTATTATTATTATTGTTGTTGTTGTTATTAAAGAAAAAATAGAAATAAATAAATAAATAAAATGAATAAAGTGATTTATTGGGCTTGACTCATGTGGAAAAAAAGGGAAAGGGATTTTTAAATCTCTAATTTAAAAACAAAATATAAAAGAGAGAGGGAAGGGGATTGCCACACAGAAAAGAGAAGGAAAACTAAAAAGAATCGGCATGACAAAAACAAGAAGAGAATAAGGAAATTTGTTTCTAGTGGTGGTAATAAATGTGTAGTAAAATTGCTCTATTTGATCTACAATTTTACCTTTTTTAAGAGTTAGTTTTGAATAACTACTTTAGTGAAAGGTTGTTATTATTTGTTTGATTTCCATCTTTTTTATGATGGTTATTGTTTATTGATGTTCTTTAATGTTACTACGAATACTCTGGTAATTCCATTAATTATTATAGTGGAATGAATTAGATCCCGTGGTTTTTATTCTTTCAATTTAAGGAAGTTTTCCACGTTAAAATTGTGTTTGTCTCATATTTAATTTTCTATCAATTATTGTTACTATGTGGTGTATTTTTGTTTGATCATTAATCTGCATAAATACAAAACAAATATTTATAGTTATCTTTAGTTTTTTTTCAGTGAGAGACTTATTTGATCCAAATTAGTGATAGATTAATTTGAGTCTTTTTATTTTAAAATTTAAATAGAGGAATTGATTTCGCCATAAAGTATTTTAGTTGCCAACATTTTTTATTCACATAAATACCGACAAACCATCGCCTTTACTCACAAATTAGCAATTAAAAGATTAAATTGGGTTGATTGAAATTGTAAGGGAATAAATTGAATCATTCGATCTATATTTAAGAGACAATGAATAAAATTATCAATATCGGTTATTAAAATTAGAAAATTCCACTAAATATTTGATGTTGCTTTCACCAACACAAATGAAGAAGAAAAATATAAACTTTAGTTTGATTGAAATCATTCTCCATGCCTCGTTGAGTTTTAGTTTGATTTAAATTACCTCCTTGCCTTGATGATAATGACACAAGCCAAAGCTTACCATCTTGTTGCTGGATGTTGGGACAGGGGTCAATTCAAGTGGTTTCACATGAAATATTTGTTGCAATATTGGTAATGGTAAGGAGATTAAATTCTGGATACATAAATGGATTGGGGACAAATCATTTAAGGAGTTGTATCCTGATATGTTTGCACAATCATTGCAACAAAATTCATCAATGTTTGAATTGGGAAATTGGAGGGAGTCGGAGGAATGAAGTAGCAGATTGGATTATTGGGGTCTGGTGGTATGGTTCCTTAGTTTTGGGTCGGTCATATTTGTTTGGCTTCATATTTTTAGTAGGGTTTTTCGGACACATGATTGGGTAGGATTTTTGGAATATTTCATAGAATGTTAGACATAATTTTTCTATTATAATACTAGATTTGGACATTTTGTTGTTGTTTTTTTTTAATGTAAGGGTTGGAATATCTTTTATACTCTTTTTAATAAATTTTTATTAATAATTTAATAAATTTTTATTAATAAAAAAACAAAACAAGTCAATTGAGTTGTCTTCGCACAAGAAAGAAGTCAATTGATAGCAACAACAACAACTTGAAATTAAATAAAAAAAATTTTCACGTTTAACATTGTTTATATGCTCTCTATTTCGTTTGTCGGACTGAGTATATAGTACTTCTTTCATATAATGCACTCCTTTCAATCATTTTATATAAAAAAAGAACCTACTTTCAAAATTATTAAAAGCGTTAATTAAGTGTAGTTACTTTTTTAAATTTCATGTAAAATAAAAATTAAATTTTTTGAATTATCCTTTTAATATCAAATGTTTAATTATAGAGCATTGGATGTATGTGGTTGTCATAGTGGTAACATTTTTATGACAGTTGTATTGTCATAGTGTTTGTGGTCAACAAAATAACGACAATTTTGGTCTTCAGTGGAATTTTCGAAGAGTTTAAAATATAATTCATGGTCCAGCGTGTCCACTTATAATTGAGTTCAGATCCCCTCCATTTCTTTTCCTCTATTTCTTGTCAAGTTTGTTCTTTAGATGAGTGACACGTGGCAACTAAAATTTTAATGGCTGAGATCTTATCAAATACAAAAAATCTGTTTTAATTAATTAAAATAAAAACATAAATAAAACCCCTTTTTCTTCCTCCCTTCGCCGCCCCTCCTATCGCACTCCTTCCTCCCTTCGCCGCCCCTCCTCCTATCGCACTCCTTCCTCCCTTCGCCGCCCCTCCTCCTATCGCACTCCTTCCTCCCTTCGCCGCCCCTCCTCCTATCGCACTCCTTCCTCCCTTCGCCGCCCCTCCTCCTATCGCACTCCTTCCTCCCTTCGCCGCCCCTCCTCCTATCGCACTCCTTCCTCCCTTCGCCGCCCCTCCTATCGCAC